>NC_069502.1:551698482-551848482 GCF_027579735.1 Bombina bombina | reverse complement strand
TTTCTTGACAGTCTCTTCTGTAAACTTAAGGTGTTTGTGCCTGGGGTCTAGAAATGAAGGGATGAGCGCCACATTATGTAATTCTTCTGTGCCTGTAGGTGAAAAGCGGCACTTGAAGGACTCAAATACAGTTGTTTTAAACTGTGATACTTTTGTTGACTCTCTTGTGGTACTAATGAGATGCTTGGACAGGAGAGTGGCTGTGACAGGGTAAATCATAGATATTGATACCTCAGACTCTCCACATAAAGCAGTTGTAGCACATTTCAAGGAGCTTAACACTGGCAGTAGCTCTTCGATAGCTACCCAACTGTCGTCAGCCAGGTCAAGTGTGCGGGCATCTGTCAACTTTGTGTACACCCTGTCAGACAGGACTGCGACAACTGCCTATCTCTGTTCCAGAAAGCATTCAAACGTGTCGTAGATGTAATTCCAACAGGTACGGCAGTACTGCATGAGGCGGTGCTTGGGCAGATATTGTTGTTTTTGTTTCATCTTAAGCGCCTTAGTAGCTGTTGTGCTGTGATGAAAATGTGATACAAGAAGACTGGCTGCACCCACTACATGCTGTATGACACCAAGTTTAATGTCATCATTGACAGCGAGCTGCAGAGTGTGTGCATAGCACGGATTTGACTCCCATTCTAATGCCGAGTTTGCTAAGACGATATTGCTTCCGTTGTCATGAACACAAGCAATGATTTTGCCCCGCAATTCCCAGTGGTCTACCGCAGTGTTCAACACTTTTTCGAGATTCTCTGCTGTATGCCTGCCTCTCTGGCATGGCACAGGTCTGTAGAACCATGCTTTTCATTTCCCAGTCTTTTATGAAATGAAAAGTTATGGTAACGTAGGACTCGGTAGTTAGTGCTGCCCATGCGTCAGTTGTAATTGCAGCCGTCTCGACTTTTTCCAAGGTGTTGCGGACAGAACTAGCTGAATCTACATGCATTTTTTCAAGCCGAGTTGTAATTGTTTTTCTTACAGGGACAGTATATTCAGGCTCAACATATTTCATTAACTCCCGAAAACCCTCTCCTTCAACAAAACTTATAGGAAGCATGTCCTTTGCTACCATATTAGCTATCAGAGTCTACGTTGTTTCAGCATGCACATTGTCATATTGCCTATGTCTTACTGTAAAACCTGCAATGGATGTTTGTTGCTGTCCTTTTTCTTTCTCTGTCTCTACCAATGTAGACGGTTGTTTGTTTTTTAGGTGGCTTAACATGGAAGTCGTGGATTTGTTGTACTGCAATTGCACACCGCATATGTTGCACTTAACTGCCTTTTCATGTAGTTTTTAAAAATATTTCCAAGCAGGACTTTTTGTTGAAGATGCCATTTTTTTGCAAAATTTGTTTTGTCTACTATGAGTACAAAATAACACGTCATCATAACTGCTGCCAAGTGAGACAATGCGCAATCGGTAGTAGGCTAAGGCTACGGGCTAGTAGGATGGCTACGGGCTGTTTTTGACTATCAAAATATAATATATCAGTAATCGACTAATGCCGTACTAGTCGATTAATGAGAGACCAATTGACTAATCGATTAGTCGACTAGTCCAACTCAGCCTTAATATATATATATATATATATATATATATACACACACAGTATCTCACAAAAGTGAGTACACCCCTCACATTTTTGTAAGTATTTTAATATATCTTTTCATGTGACAACACTGAAGAAATGACACTTGGCTACAATGTAAAGTAGTGAGTGTACAGCCTGAATAACAGTGTAAATTGGCTGTCCCCTGAAAATAACTCAACACACAGCCATTAATGTCTAAACCGTTGGCAACAAAAGTGAGTACACCCCTGAGTTGAAATGTCTAAATTGGGCCAAAAATGTCAATATTTTGTGTGGTCATCATTATTTTCCAGCACCGCCTTAACCCTCTTGGGTACAGCGTTCACCAGTGCGTCACAGGTTGCCACTGGAGTCCTTTTCCACTCCTCCATGATGACATTACGGAGCTGGTGGATGTTAGAGACCTTGCACTCCCCCACCTTCCGTGTGAGGATGCTCCACAGATGCTCAATAGGGTTTAGGTCTGGAGACATGCTTGGTGAGTCCAGCAGGGGTCATCTTGGAGGTTTTTTTTGGGGTCATTATCATGTTGGAATACTGCCCTGTGGCCCAGTCTCCGAAGGGAGAGGATCATGCTCTGCTTCAGTATGTCACAGTACATGTTGGCATTCATGGTTCCCTTAATGAACTATAGATCCCCAGTGCCGGCCGCACTCATGCAGGCCCAGACCATGACACTCCCACCACCATGCTTGACTGTAGGCAAGACACACTTGTCTTTGTACTCCTCACCTGGTTGCTACCACACACGCTTGACACCATCTGAACTAAATAAGTTTATGTTGGTCTCATCGGACCACAGGACATGGTTCCAGTAATCCATGTCCTTAGTCTGCTTGTCTTCAGCAAACTGTTTGCTGGCTTTCTTGTGCATCATCTTTAGAAGAGGCTTTCTTCTGGGATGATAGCCATTCAGACCAATTTGACGTATGGTCTGAGCACTGACAGGCTGACCCCCCAACCTTTCAACCTCTGCAGCAATGCTGGCAGCACTCATATGTATATTTCCCAAAGACAACCTCTGGATATGACGCTGAGCATGTGCACTCAACTTCTTTGGTCGACCATGGCAAGGCCTGTTCTGAGTGGAACCTGTCCTGTGAAACCTCTGTATGGTCTTGCCCACCGGGCTGCAGCTCAGTTTCAGGGTCTTGGCAATATTCTTATAGCCTAGGCCATCTTTATGTAGAGTAACAATACTTTTTTCAGATCCTCAGAGAGTTCTTTGCCATGAGGTGCCATGTTGAACTGCCAGTGACCAGTATGAGAGAGTGTGAGAGTGATAACATCAAATTTAACAAACTTGCTCACCATTCACAGCTGAGCCCTTGTAACACTAACGAGTCACATGACACCGGGGAGGGAAAATTGCTAATTGGGCCCAATTTTGACATTTCCAATTAGGGGTATATTTACTTTTGTTGCCAATGGTTTAGACATTAATGTCTGTGTGTCGAGTTATTTTGAGGGGACAGCAAATTTACACTGTTATACAGGCTGTACACTCACTACTTTACATTGTAGCATAGTGTCATTTCTTCAGTGTTGTCACATGAAAAGATATATTAAAATATTTACAAAAATGTGAGGGGTGTACTCACTTTTGTGAGATACTGTATATTTTTAAAATAAAGAGAGGTTTGTGGATTGGCGTGAAATCACCAAATCACAAACACACGCAAATCACAAAGATTATAGTGTGTCAATAATTAGGTGATGATATATCGCAGGTGGTATCAGATAATGCTGAAGCAATTACTGTAGGTTCTAAAACTATTAGAACCCTTCAATACTAAGAACAGTGTTAGTCAAAAATAGTGGTAGTCAAATACATGCACATACACATCAATATTATACAAATAGCTTAATAGATAAAATATACATTGATAAAATTAGAATAATAAGATTTGTGTGAAATCCCCACAGATATAGGTTAATATAAATAGGAAAAGCCACAGTCAATTTATAAAGTGAGGAATATAGGAGGCAATAATCCTATACACACACACACTAGTCCTAAAGCCCATGTACACTGGCAATTTTTTGCAGTACAGCGGCCCCACCCCTTTCTCTCTCCCCCCTCTCTTTTGCTCTCTCCCCCCCCCTCTTTTGCTCTCTCTCCCCCCTCTCTTTTGCACTCTCTTTCCCCCCTCTCTTTTGCTCTCTCTCTCCCTCTCTTTTGCGCTCTCTCTCTCCCTCTCTTTTGCTCTCTCTCTCCCCTTCTCTTTTGCTCTCTCCCCCCTTCTCTTTTGCTCTCTCCCCTTTTCTTTTGCTCTCTTCCCCTCTCTTTTGCACGCTCTCTCTCCCCCTCTCTTTTGCTCTCTCTCTCTCCCCCTCTATCTTTTGCTCTCTCTTCCCCCTGTCTTTTGCTCTCTATCTCTCTCTCCCTCTATTTTGCTCTCTCTTTTCCCCTCTCTTTTGCTCCCTCTCTCTCCCCCTTTCTTTTGCTCTCTCTCCCCGCACTTTTGCACTCTCTCAGCCTCTTTTGCTCTATCTCAGCCTCTTTTGCTCTCTCTCATCCTCTTTTGCTCACTCTCCCCCCTCTTTTGCTCTCTCTCCCTCTCTTTTGCTCTCTCTCCCCCTCTTTTGCTCTCTCTCCCCCTCTTTTGCTCCCCTCTCCCCTCTCTTTTGCTGTCTCTTCCTCTCTTTTGCTCTCTCTGCCCTCTCTTTTGCTCTCTCTCCCCCCTCTTTTGCTCTCTCTCCCCATCTTGCGCTCCATTCTCCCCCCTCTTTTGCTGTCTCTCCCCCCTCTCTTTTGCTCTCTCTACTCCCTCTCTTTTCCTCTCTCTCCTCCCTCTTTTTGCTCTCTCTCAACCACACTCACTCCCGCATGGCCATGCCCCCATCATGACCGCTCCTGTCGGCCATGCTGCCACCACGCACATGCCCGGTCACGCCCCCTCACCACGCTCATCCGGTCCGCCCCCATAATGGTGCTCCCATCTGGCCACGCCCCCTACCACGGCCACTTGCATTCACGCTCTCTGCTGCTCAAGGCCAGGTATGTTTGTGCTTGTGCAATCTCTACTGCGCATGACTGCATCTGACAAACATTCCTGGCCTTTTATTTTATATATCTTTGGAGATGGAAATCCCTACAAGCATTTGATTTGTTTCTACGTTCGTTTCATAGATGATTTGTTATTTGTATTATTTGAAAGGGAATGCATCACAGTTTACATCTTTCGTAGCGTATTTGAACTCCAATAATATTGGAATCAAATTCACTTACGAATTAAGAGAATGTGAGATTAAATTTTTGGATATTACCATTAAAGGTACAGACGATGGAAAGGTCCTGACTGAGATTTACAGGAAGCCCATAGCCGGGAACACTCTGCTCCATGCGAGCAGCTGTCACCCTAAGCATGTACCCTATGCTGTGGCTAAAGGACAGTTTATTAGGGTTAAATGTAACTGTACACTACCTGATAAATATGTTGAACAATCACAAGATTTAACTAATAAATTAAAGAGCAGGGGCTATAGCTCCAATGTGATCAAAAAAGCCAGAAATCAGGTTAATGCGCTGGACAGGGTACAAATTTTGGATAAAACTAGGAGCATTGATAACAAATCTGAGGGTCAACACAAAGGAGTGACCTTTGTTACAGACTATAGTCAGGAATACCCTGAAATTTGCAAAATAGTGAAGAAGCATTTTTCTTTTCTTGCTGCAGATGACAAATTAGAAAATTGCATTTCCCAAGGACTACGGTGTTCCTATAGGAAAACAAGTACTCTAGGCAATTTATTGTCACCATCAGTTTTGCCTAAAACTAGTATACGACAGAGCTCCTGGCTTACACATAGAGGCATCTTTAAATGCCTCAATAAATGTAGGGTTTGTGAATTTGTTCTCCCTTCAAACAGTATTAGATCTGAGGTAACAGGTGTCTCAAGTGCACCTCCACTGTTGTTTATGTCCTGAGTTGCACCTTCTGTCATTTACAGTATGTGGGACTCACCACAACTGAGGTAAAAGTCAGAATTCGTAATCATTTGTCTACAATTCAAGCGGGCACCTTTGGTACAGCACTTTGCTAAAAGTCATCTTAGCAGTGTTAATTCATTGAGATGGCAGGCCATTGAACGGGTCACTTTCCCTCCTAGAGGAGGGGATAGGGACAGGCTGCTGCAAAAGAGGGAAATGTTCTGGATTTTCAGACTTCAGACTCGCGTACCTACTGGTTTGAATTCAGAATATGATCTAATTAATTTTTGGCAATGAATAAATGTGCCGTAGATCATTGTTCCCTCTTCTGCGGCAGCTGTTTCTACACCCTATATTCCTCCTTCTTTTCCCTTTTTCTATTCATCCACTCTTTCACACATACATTCAAAGTTTTTCCATTTCCACCTTTATGTTCATTTTCACTTACCACTATGGTGGGTATGGTGTCCATATGATGCTACAGCCCTTTTCTACATAGAGTTAGATATACTTGTGCATATGCACTTCCAGTTCAGTTTAACATGAAATATTTGCACTGCTCTAACATTTCATCAATATGAACAAGTGTAGTTATATGGGATTATGTAGCCATAGTACACACCAGTGTCATGAGCAGTTTTTGTATATAGTTAGGCTTCCTCTCTTTAAACTCTTTAAACTCTATAAATCCCTTACATTCCTTGCAAAGGAAAAGGATCAGAAGAAAAAAATACATAAACACTTTGGCATTTAATTGTATATCTTTTATGTTAGTGGTCTAGGTTTAGCAAACAGCATCACAACTGTTATTGCATTTGATTTTGACATTCTGAAGAATTCTAGTAATTTCATAGATGCAATGTATTTTATTATACTTTTGTATTTTATTGTCAATTTATTATGGCTAGTTTGACATTAGACCGCACAAGGTTTATACATAATTTACCTTATGCAAGCCCTCCTTTTTTTTTTTTTTTTTTTTGCTTAACATTCAAGTGAATTTAGTTAACATTTATCTATATATTATTTCAGTATTTATAGATCCTGCTGAGCTGATTTTGGTAATAGGCACTTTGTAATTTAAATTTCAAATTAAATTGTAGTATTTCACTGTTTAGGTACACAAATATATATATATATATATATGCATTCATACATACATACATACAGATACACATAGACACTCACATACATATATAATATATATATATATTCACAAATACACACACTAACACTTACCTCACCACTTATAATACAAGTGCAATGATCTCGCTAATAGCGCTCCCTGTGCTATCTGCTAAAAGCCTAGGGTGTGCTAGTTTTTAAATTGTTAGGATAATATTGTAAAATTGTTTAACCTCCCACTTGTACTATCAGATTGTGTTAATTATTTGCACAAACTCAAGCAAAAGTTAACACACCCTGCAAAATCAATTGCGCTCCACTTGTAATCTAGTCCTATATTTGTTAATCAGTAGAATACAATTCTGCTAATTATTGATAGATAACAGGTGATTGTTATTGTAATGACTATGTAATGTATCAAATTCAGAATTCAAATCATACATACTCTCCTCTCTTACAATATTTCAGACAATTCAGTAGAAATTCTATATTATGCAGAATTATAACAAAATGTCTTTCATCTTCCTGATCTACTCCAATATATTAGAAGGGGCTGCAAAATTTTAGCACTTTCTACTTTTTTACATTGTACCTCAAAAATTCCACAAATAACTTACATTGAGACTATTCGGCAGCAATATACCAGTCCATCGGAAAACACTGCACATCATTTTTCATTTATTTTTCAAAAGTATTTTAATTTTTTTTTTTTAATCTTTATGTTTTAATAAAAGTTTTAAAAATGCTGCTCAAACCTGTATACAACTAAATTTATAAACATTTGTGGTCATTTAAAGGGACGATAAAAACTAAAAAATGGTAGCCATAATGATGTATTCAAAGCAAAGAGTAGACTCTAAGTTTTCCTGTAATAAAAAAATCCTGTCCTACTTATATGGGGCGTGATCCGATATAGATCGTAGTTTGCGGGGCAAGCGAGGGAACCCGCGTCGCCCGCAGTTTCAGCTCGCAACTCGAGCTATCCCATATACTGCGCCGTCAGATGCTAAAGTGCCGTAAGTCATATAAACCAGCGATGTCCAGAAATCTGCGCAAGTACAAATTTCTGGCGTCGCCAGTGACTTACGGCACGTTAGAAACTGCCGGCGCTGACAAAACCTGACTAAAGTCTAAATCACTGCACTGTCTAACACGCCTCCCTAACATAGCCCGACTAGTCTAACACGCCTCCCTAACATAGCCCGACACGTCTAACCCTCTATCCGCTATCCCCCCTCACTATCCTAACAATAAAATATGTATTAACCCCTAAACCGCCGCTCCCGGAGGCCTCCGCAACCTAATAAAATTATTAACCCCTAAACCGCCGCCAGCTATATTAAATCTATAACCCCCCTAAAGTGAGCCCCTAACACCGCCGCCATCTACCTTACCTACCCCCTAAAGTGAGCCCCTACCCCGCCGCTATCTATTGTAAAATTATTAACCCCTAATCTAATCCCCTATACCGCCGCCAGCTATATTAACTATATTAACCCTAATTATATTAGGGTTAATATAGTTAATATAGTTATTACATTATATATATTAACTATATTAACCCTAATTATATTAGGGTTAATATAGTTAATATAGTTACTATAGTATTTATATTAACTATATTAACTCTATCTAACCCTAACACCCCTAAATACATTCTTATTAAATAAATCTAATTCATATTATAAACTAAAATATTCCTATTTAAATCTAAATACTTACCTATAAAATAAACCCTAAGATAGCTACAATATAATTAATAATTACATTATAGCTATGTTAGGGTTTATATTTATTTTAGGTAAATTGTTAATTATTTTAACTAGGTATAATAGCTATTAAATAGTTATTAACTATTTAATAGCTACCTAGTTAAAATAATTACCCAATTACCTGTAAAATAAATCCTAACCTAAGTTACAAAAAATAAAAAAAGGATTACAAGATTTTTAAGCTAATTACACCTATTCTAAGCCCCCTAATAAAATAATAAAGCACCCCAAAATAAAAAAATTCACTACCCTATTCTAAATTAAAAAAAGTTCAAAGCTCTTTTACCTTACCAGCCCTTAAAAGGGCCTTTTGTGGGGCATGCCCCAAAGAAAACTGCTCTTTTGCCTCCAAAAAAAAACACAATACCACCCCCCAACATTACAACCCACCACCCACATACCCCTAATCAAACCCAAACCCCCCTTAAATAAACCTAACACTACCCCCCTGAAGATCTCCCTACCTTATCTTCACCACGCCGGGCCGAACTCCTCATCCGATCCGGCGATGTGTTCCAGCAAGCGGCAGTGAAGTCTTCTTCCATCCGGGCGATGTGTTCCAGCAAGCGGCAGTGAAGTCTTCTTCCATCCGGGCGATGTGTTCCAGCAAGCGGCAGAGAGTCTTCTTCCATCGGCGATGTCTTCAAGCAAATCGGCATCTTCAATCTTCTTTCTTCGCTCCTCCGCAGCGGAGCATCCATCCGGCACGAAGACTTCCCGACGAATGAGGTTCCTTTAAATGACGTCATCCAAGATGGCGTCCGTCGAATTCAGATTGGCTGATAGGATTCTATCAGCCAATTGGAATTAAGGTAGAAAAATCGGATTGGCTGATTGAATCAGCCAATCAGATTCAAGTTCAATCCGATTGGCTGATTGGTTCAGCCAATCGGATTGAACTTGAATCTGATTGGCTGATTGAATCAGCCAATCAGATTTTTCTACCTTAATTCCGATTGGCTGATAGAATCCTATCAGCCAATCGGAATTCGGACGCCATCTTGGATGATGTCATTTAAAGGAACCTCATTCGTCGGGAAGTCGTCGTGCCGGATGGATGCTCCGCGGCGGAGGAGCGAAGAAAGAAGATTGAAGATGCCGATTTGCTTGAAGACATCGCCGATGGAAGAAGACTCTCTGCCGCTTGCTGGAACACATCGCCCGGATGGAAGAAGACTTCACTGCCGCTTGCTGGAACACATCGCCCGGATCGGATGAGGAGTTCGGCCCGGCGTGGTGAAGATAAGGTAGGGAGATCATCAGGGGGGTAGTGTTAGGTTTATTTAAGGGGGGTTTGGGTTAGATTAGGGGTATGTGGGTGGTGGGTTGTAATGTTGGGGGGTGGTATTGTGTTTTTTTTTTGCAGGCAAAAGAGCAGTTTTCTTTGGGGCATGCCCCACAAAAGGCCCTTTTAAGGGCTGGTAAGGTAAAAGAGCTTTGAACTTTTTTTAATTTAGAATAGGGTAGGGAATTTTTTTTATTTTGGGGGGCTTTATTATTTTATTAGGGGGCTTAGAATAGGTGTAATTAGCTTAAAAATCTTGTAATCTTTTTTTTATTTTTTTGTAATTTAGTGTTTGTTTTTTTTGTAATTTAGTTTAGATAGATATTTGTAGTTTCTTTAATTTATTGATAGTGTAGGTGTATTTGTAACTTAGGTTAGGATTTATTTTACAGGTAATTGGGTAATTATTTTAACTAGGTAGCTATTAAATAGTTAATAACTATTTAATAGCTATTATACCTAGTTAAAATAATTAACAATTTACCTGTAAAATAAATATAAACCCTAACATAGCTATAATGTAATTATTAATTATATTGTAGCTATCTTAGGGTTTATTTTATAGGTAAGTATTTAGATTTAAATAGGAATATTTTAGTTTATAATATGAATTAGATTTATTTAATAAGAATTTAGTTAGGGGTGTTAGGGTTAGATAGAGTTAATATAGTTAATATAAATACTATAGTAACTATATTAACTATATTAACCCTAATATAATTAGGGTTAATATAGTTAATATATATAATGTAATAACTATATTAACTATAATATACTTAGGGTTAATATAGATAATATAGCTGGCGGCGGGGTAGGTAGATTAAATTAGGGGTTAATAATTTTAATATAGCTGGCGGCAGTGTAAGGGGTTCACATTAGGGGATAGATCAGTTAGATGGTGGCGGTTTTAGGGGCTCACAGTAGGGGTTAGTTTATGTAGATGGCGGCGGTTTAGGGGTTAAATACTTTATTAGGGATTGCGGCGGGGGATCGCGGTTGACAGGTAGATAGACATTGCGCATGCGTTAGGTGTTAGGTTTTATTTAGCAGATCGCGGTTGACAGGGAGATAGACATTGCGCATGCGTTAGGTGTTAGGTTTATTTAGCAGCCAGTTTAGGGAGTTACGGGGCTCCAATAGTCAGCGTAAAGCTTCTTACGGCTGCTTTTTGTGGCGAGGTGAAAATGGAGTAAGATTTCTCCATTTTCGCCACGTAAGTCCTTACGCTGTATATTGGATACCAAATTGCGCGGGTTTGGTATACCTGCCTATGGCCCAAAAAACTAGGGAGTTACGGGGCTCCAATAGTCAGCGTAAAGCTTCTTACGGCTGCTTTTTGTGGCGAGGTGAAAATGGAGTAAGATTTCTCCATTTTCGCCACGTAAGTCCTTACGCTGTATATTGGATACCAAATTGCGCGGGTTTGGTATACCTGCCTATGGCCCAAAAAACTACGGGCAACGGCAGAAATATACGCGCGTAACTTCTAGGTTACGCCGTATATAGGATACCAAACCCGTGCAAATATTGGCGTCGCCGACTTTTGCGGGCAACGATTTTTATCGGATCGACCCCATGATGTCTCCTATTGAGGCCAGTTAGAGATTGTTGTAAATGGTTCAATGCACCTTTAAGACTATAATTATGTGTTTGGACAATAGATGTTATGTGTTTGAAACATATTAAAATTACAAAATATATATGAATTTTTTATGTCCACAGTCTATGTATAATCATCATTGTGTGAACTGCCTTTAAAATACATTAGGTAGTAATCATTTATATTTCTTTTTGCTTTGGTCAGATATACACCACACCACAAAAGAGAAATGCCATTTTCTCCCTTTTTTTTTGCCTGTTTGCCCTATCTGAATGTAAAAAAACAGTAATGCATGCATCATTCAGATAGTGCTTTAAAGAAATTTAGGCCTAGATTACAAGTAGATCGCTAATTTATCGCTTGCCCGCAAACGGGCAAATTCGGGCGATAAATAACTAGCCATTACAAGTGGCTGGTTATTGATACAGCGAGCTCACAATAGCAATTAGCACTCAAAAAATTAACCAGAGGTCAGACGTCTAGTTAATTTTTCAAAATGTTTCCCAATTACCCCCAAAATACAGTGTGTAGTGCTTTTTTTAAATGAAAAATAGTAGCATTTTTTCATTTTAAAAATGTACTGCACCAGGGAGTTTGTGGGGGCTAAAGTTGTCGGTTGTGTGGTGTTAGAATAAAAAGACGGCACTGAAAAGTATCTTTACATTGCAGCCTATGGGAACTGTGTGTTTCCTGTAAAACATAATTTATGCTTACCTGATAAATTTGTTTCTCTTGTAGTGTATCCAGTCCACGGATCATCCATTACTTATGGGATATATTCTCCTTCCCAACAGGAAGCTGCAAGAGTCCACCCACAGCAAAGCTGCTATATAGCTCCTCCCCTAATTGCCATTACCAGTCATTCGACCGAAAACATGCAGAGAAAGGAAAACCATAGGGTGCAGTGGTGACTGTAGTTTAATGGAAAAATTACCTGCCTTAAAGTGACAGGGCGGGCCGTGGACTGGATACACTACAAGAGAAACAAATTTATCAGGTAAGCATAAATTATGTTTTCTCTTGTTAAGTGTATCCAGTCCACGGATCATCCATTACTTATGGGATACCAATACCAAAGCTAAAGTACACGGATGATGGGAGGGACAAGGCAGGTACTTAAACGGAAGTTACCACTGCCTGTAAAAAACCCTTTCTCCCAAAAATAGCCTCCGAAGAAGCAAGGTATCAAATTTGTTAAATTTGAAAAAGTATGAAACGCAGACCAAGACTCCGTCTTGTAATCTGTTCAACAGAAGCCACATTTAAAAAAGGCCTAAGTGAAAACCACAGCTCTAGTAGAATGAGCTGTAATCCCTTCAGGAGGCTGCTGTCCAGCAGTCTCATAAGCTAAATGAATTATGCTTTTTAACCAAAAAGACAGAGAGGTTGCTGAAGTCCTTTGACCTCTCCTCTGTCCAGAATAGACAACAAACAAGGTGAATGTTTGATGAAAATCTGTAGTAGCTTGTAAGTAAAACTTTAAAACATGAACCACGTCCAAATTGTGTAATAGACGTTCCTTCTTTGAAGAAGGATTAGGATACAAGAATGGAACAACAATCTCTTGAGTGATATTCTTGTTAGATACCACCTTAGGTAAAAACCCAGGTTGGTACACAGGACTACCTTATCCGTACGGAGAACCAGATAAGGAGAATCACATTGCAACGCAGATAACTCGGAGACTCTATGAGCCGAGGAAATAGCTACCAAAAAGGAACTTTCCAAGATAGAAGTTTGATATCTATGGAATGAAAAGGTTCAAATGGAACTCCTTGAAGAACCTTAAGAACCAGCTTTAAGCTCCATGGCGGAGCAACATTTTTAACCACAGGCTTGGTTCTAACCAAAGCCTGACCAAATGCCTGAACGTCTAGAATACCTGCCAGACGCTTGTGCAAAAGAATAGACAGAGTAGAAATCTGTCCTTTTAAAGAACTAGCTGACAACCCTTTTCTCAAAATCATCTTGGAGAAAAGATAATATCCTGGGAATCCAGACTTTACTCCATGAGTAACCCTTGGATTCATAACAATAAGATATTTACACCATATCTTATGTTAAATTTTCCTAGAGACAGGCTTTTATGCCTGTATTAAGGTATCAATTACTGACTCGGAGAAGCCATGCTTTGATAACATCAAGCGTTCTGTCTCCAGGCAGTCCATCTCAGATTAGTTATATTTAGATGGTTGAAAAGACCCTGAGGTAGAGGGTCCTGTCTCAGAAGCAGAGACCGTGGTGGAAAGGATGACATGTCCTCCAGATCTGCATACCAGGTCCTGCGTGGCCACGCAGGCGCTGTCAAAAGCACCAAAGCACTCTCCTGCTTGATCTTGTGCAAACCCCTCCGGAGGGAATTCCCACTCCCCCGGATGAAAAGTCTCACGACTTAGAAAATCTGCCTCCCAGTTCTCAACACCTGGGATAGGGATAGCTTTTAGACAAGAGTGAGTCTCTGTCCAGTGAATTATTTTAAGACTTCTAACATTGCTAGGGAACTTCTGTTCCCCCTTGATGGTTGATGTAAGCCACAGTCGTGATATTGTCCGACTGAAATATGATGTACCTCAGAGTTGCTAACTGAGGCCAAGTCTGAAAAGCATGGAATATCGCTCCCAGTTCCAGAATATTCATTAGAAGGAGGGTCTCCTCCTGAGTCCACTATCCCTGAGCCTTCAGGGAGTTCCAGACTGTATCCCAACCTAAAAGGCTGGCATCTGTTGTAACAATTGTCCCATCTGACCTGCGGAAGGTCATACCCTTGGACAGATGGACCCGAGATAGTCACCAGAGAAGAGAATCTCTGGTTTCTTGGTCCGGATTTAACAGGAGAACAAATCTGTGTAATCCCCGTTCCTCTGGCTGAGCATGCATAGTTGCAGTGGTCTGAAATGTAGGCGTGCAAATGGTACTATGTCCCTTGCCGCTACCATTAAGCCGATTACATTCATGTACTGAGCCACCAAAGGGCGCGGATGGAATGAAGAACACGGCAGAAATTTAGAAACTTTGGCAACCTGGACTCCGTCAGGTAAATTTTAATTTCTACAAAATCTATCAGAATCCCTAGGAGGGAAACCCTTGATATTGGGGATAGAGAACTCTTCCTTGTTCACTTTCCACCCATGCGATCTCAGAAATGCCAGTACTACGTCCGTATGAGACTTGGCAACTTGGATGTTTGACGCCTGTATCAGGATGTCGTCTAAATAAGGGGCCACTTCTATGCCCCGCGGCCTAAGGACCGCCAAAGTGACCCCAGAACCTCCATAAAGATTCTAGGGGCTGTAGTTAACCCAAAGGAAAGAGCTACAAACTGGTAATGCCTGTCTAGAAAGGCAAACCTGAAAAAACGATGGTGATCTTTATGCATCGTAATGTGAGGATAAGCATCCTTCAAATCCATTGTAGTCCTCTATTGACTCTCCTGGATCATAGTTAAGATGGTACGAATAGTTTCCATCTTAAATGATAGAATTCTAAAGAATTTGTTTAAGATCTTTTAGATCCAAAATAGGTCTGAAGGTTTCCTTTCCTTGGGAACCACAAACCGATTTGAGGAAAACTGTGTCCCTGTTCCTCTATTGGAACTGAATGGGTCACGTACACAATGCAAGAATGTCTCTTTCTTTATCTGGTTTGCAGATAAATGTGAAAGGCAAAAACTCCCCTTTTTTTGGGGGGAAAGCTTTGAAATCCAGAAGATATCTCTGGGGTATAATTTCCAATGCCCAGTGATCCTGGGCATCTCTTGCCCACGCCTGGGCGAAGAATGAAGTCTGCCCCCTATAGGATCCGTTACCAGATAGGGGTCCGTTCCTCATGCTGTTTTAGAGGCAGCAGCAGGCTCCTTGACCTGCTTATCTTTGTTCCAGGTCCGGTTGTCTGCCTTAGAGGAAGTTGATGCCACACCTGCCTTGAATTTTCGAAAGGCACGAAAATTAGGCCTTTTTTGTCCCTTGATTTTGACCTGTCCTGAGGAAGGGCATGATCTTTTCCTCCAGTGATATAAGTAATAATCTCCTTCAAACTAGGCCTGAATAGGGTCTTCCCCTTGAAGGGAAGTTAAGTAGCTTATTTATTAAAGTCACGACAGCTGACCATGATATAAGCCATAGCGCTCTGCGCGCCAGTATAGTAAAAAACAGAATTCTTAGCCATTAGTCTAGTCAAAGGAACAAAGGCATCAGAAAACAAAGGAATTGGCTAGCTTAAGTGCTCTAAGCTTGTCAAATATATTCATCCAATGGAGCCTGTAAAGCCTCATCAAGAGACTCAAACCAGAACGCCGCAGCAGCAGTGACAGGAGCAATGCGTGCAAGGGGCTGCAGGATAAAACCTTGTTGAATAAACATTTTTTATCCATTGGATCTAAAAAAGCACAACAGTCCTCGCCAGAGGTAGTGGTACGCTTAGCTAGAGTAGAAACTCTTCTCTCCACCTTAGGAACTGTCTGCCATAAGTCCCGTGTGGTGGCAACTATTAGAAAACATTCTTCTAAAAAATAGGAGGGGAAGAGAACGGCACACCTGGTCTATCCCATTCCTTATGAAAAATTTTAGTAAACCTCTTTAGGTATTGGAAAAACATAAGTACACACCGGCACTGCATATTATTTATCCAGTCTACACAATTTCTCTGGCACTGCGATTGTACACATTCATTCAGAGCAGCTAAAGCCTCCCTGAGCAACAAGTGGAGGTTCTCAAGCATAAATTTTAAATGTAGAAATATCAGAATCAGGTTAAATCATCTTCCCTGAGTCACAAATATCACCCACAGACTAAGCATATTGTGAGGTAGTATCAGACATGGTTCTTAAAGCATCTGTATGCTCTGTATCTACCCCCAGAGCTGTTTTGCTTTCCTTTAATTTCAGGTAGTCTGACTAATACTGCTGCCAGTGTATTATACACAACCTTTGCCATGTCTTGTAAAATAAACGCTATGGGCGCCATTGATATACTTGGCGCCATTTGAGCATGAGTCCCTGGAGCGGGAGTCAAAGGGTCTGACACGTGGGGAGAGTTAGTCGGCATAACTTCCCCCTCGACAGAATCCTCTGGTAAAATAAACGCTATGGGTGCCCTTGATGTACTTGGCGCCATTTGAGCATGAGTCCCTAAAGCGGGAGTCAAAGGGTCTGACACGTGGGGAGAGTTAGTCGGCATAACTTCCCCCTCGACAGAATCCTCTGGTGATAATGTTTTTAAATACAAAAAATGATCTTTATTGTTTAACATGAAATCAGTACATCTGGTATACATTCTAAAATGGGGTTCCACCATGGCTTTAAACATAATAAACACAGAGCCTCCTCTATGTTAGACATGTTAGAACTAATAAAGAGACTAGTAAGCTTGGAAAACACTTTAAATCAAGTTAACAAGCAAATATAACAAACGTTACTGTGCCTTTAAGAGAAACAAATTTTGTAAAAATTTGAAAAACAGTGAATAAAGGCAGTAAATCAAACGAAATTTTTACAGTACATGTAATAAGTTAACAGAGCATTGCACCCACTTGCAAATGGATGATTAACCCCTTAATGCAAAAAACAGATAAAAAAAAAAAAAAAAAAAACGACATTTTTTTAAACAGACACAACAAAACTGCCACAGCTGAGCTGTGGATTACCTTCCCTATAACTGTTTCTATGCAAAAATTTAAGCCAGCCATGTGGAAAAATTAGGCCCCAATAAGTTTTATCACCAAACATATGTTAAAAAACGATTAAACATGCCAGCAAACGTTTTAAAACACATTCTTATAAGAGTATGTATGTCTATTAATAAGCCTGATCCAGTCGCTATCACTGCATTTAAGGCTTTACTTACATTACTTCGGTATCAGCAGTATTTTCTTAGTCAATTCCATTCCTTAGAAAAATATATTACTGCACATACCTTAGCATATATCTCTATCAATCAGCCTGGTACCAGTCGCTTTCACTGCATTTAAAGGCTGTACTTACATTACTTCGGTATCAGCAGTATTTTCTTAGTCAATTCCATTCCTTAGAAAAATATTTTACTGCACATACCTTATTTGCAGGAAAACCTGCACGCCATTCCCCCTCTGAAGTACCTTACTCCTCAGAATGTGTGAGAACAGCAACTGGATCTTAGTTACGTCTGCTAAGATCATAGAAAAAACGCAGGCAGATTCTTCTTCCAAATACTGCCTGAGATAAACAGCACACTCCGGTGCCATTTAAAAATAACAAACTTTTGATTGAAGAAATAAACTAAGTATAAAAAACCACAGACTCTCACGACCTCCTATCTATGTTGAGACTTGCAAGAGAATGACTGGTAATGGCAGTTAGGGGAGGAGCTATATAGCAGCTTTGCTGTGGGTGGACTCTTGCAGCTTCCTGTTGGGAAGGAGAATATATCCCATAAGTAATGGATGATCCGTGGACTGGATACACTTAACAAGAGAAATATATATTTATATGCTTATATTCATATATATTTATACATATACACATATTAACACATAAATATATATGTATGTAATCATATACATATATATTTATACATATACACACATTAACACATAAATATATATATATGTATGTAATCATATACTTATATATTTATACATATACATATATTAACACATACATATATATGTATGTAATCATATACATATATATTTATACATATACACATATTAACACATACATATATATGTATGTAATCATATACATATATATTTATACATATACACATATTAACACATACATATATATGTATGTAATCATATACATATATATTTATACATATACACATATTAACACATAAATATATATATATGTATGTAATCATATAAATATATATTTATACATATACACATATTAACGCATAAATATATATATATATATATATATATATGTATATATATATATGTATGTAATCATATACATATATATTTATACATATACATATATATTTATACATATACATATATATGTATGTAATCATATACATATATACATATTAACACATAAATATATACAGTTTGTATGTAAACATATACATATATATTTATACATATACACATATTAACACATAAATATATATGTACAGGGAGTGCAGAATTATTAGGCAAGTTGTATTTTTGAGGATTAATTTTATTATTGAACAACAACTATGTTCTCAATGAACCCAAAAAACTCATTAATATCAAAGCTGAATATTTTTGGAAGTAGTTTTTAGTTTGTTTTTAGTTATAGCTATTTTAGGGGGATATCTGTGTGTGCAGGTGACTATCACTGTGCGTAATTATTAGGCAACTTAACAAAAAACAAATATAGACCCATTTCAATTATTTATTTTTACCAGTGAAACCAATATAACATCTCAACATTCACAAATATACATTTCTGACATTCAAAAACAAAACAAAAACAAATCAGTGACCAATATAGCCACCTTTCTTTGCAAGGACACTCAAAAGCCTGCCATCCATGGATTCTGTCAGTGTTTTGATCTGTTCACCATCAACATTGCGTGCAGCAGCAACCACAGCCTCCCAGACACTGTTCAGAGAGGTGTACTGTTTTCCCTCCTTGTAAATCTCACATTTGATGATGGACCACAGGTTCTCAATGGGGTTCAGATCAGGTGAACAAGGAGGCCATGTCATTAGATTTTCTTCTTTTATACCCTTTCTTGCCAGCCACGCTGTGGAGTACTTGGACGCGTGTGATGGAGCATTGTCCTGCATGAAAATCATGTTTTTCTTGAAGGATGCAGACTTCTTCCTGTACCACTGCTTGAAGAAGGTGTCTTCCAGAAACTGGCAGTAGGACTGGGAGTTGAGCTTGACTCCATCCAAAACCCGAAAAGGCCCCACAAGCTCATCTTTGATGATACCAGCCCAAACCAGTACTCCACCTCCACCTTGCTGGCGTCTGAGTCGGACTGGAGCTCTCTGCCCCTTACCAATCCAGTCACGGGCCCTTCCATCTGGCCCATCAAGACTCACTCTCATTTCATCAGTCCATAAATCCTTAGAAAAATCAGTCTTGAGATATTTCTTGGCCCAGTCTTGACGTTTCAGCTTGTGTGTCTTGTTCAGTGGTGGTCGTCTTTCAGCCTTTCTTACCTTGGCCATGTCTCTGAGTATTGCACACCTTGTGCTTTTGGGCACTCCAGTGATGTTGCAGCTCTGAAATATGGCCAAACTGGTGGCAAGTGGCATCTTGGCAGCTGCATGCTTGACTTTTCTCAGTTCATGGGCAGTTATTTTGCGCCTTGGTTTTTCCACACGCTTCTTGTGACCCTGTTGACTATTTTGAATGAAACGCTTGATTGTTCGATGATCACGCTTCAGAAGCTTTGCAATTTTAAGAGTGCTGCATCCCTCTGCAAGATATCTCACTATTTTTGACTTTTCTGAGCCTGTCAAGTCCTTCTTTTGACCCATTTTGCCAAAGGAAAGGAAGTTGCCTAATAATTATGCACACCTGATATAGGGTGTTGATGTCATTAGACCACACTCCTTCTCATTACAGAGATGCACATCACCTAATATGCTTAATTGGTAGTAGGCTTTCGAGCCTATACAGCTTGGAGTAAGACAACATGCATAAAGAGAATGATGTGGTCAAAATACTAATGTGCCTAATAATTCTGCACTCCCTGTATGTATGTAATCATATACATATATATTTATACATATACACATTTTAACACATACATATATATGTATGTAATCATATACATATATATTTATACATATACACATATTAACACATAAATATATATGTATGTAATCATATACATATATATTTATACATATACACATATTAACACATAAATATATATGTAAGTAATCATATACATATATATTTATACATATACACACATATTAACACATGAATATATACAGTATGTATGTAATCATATACATATATATTATACATATACACATATTAACACAAATATATATATATGTATGTAATCATATTCATATATATTTATACATATACACATATTAACACATAAATATATATGTATGTAATCATATACATACTGTATATATTTATACATATACACATATTAACACATAAAAATATATATATATGTATGTAATCATATACATATATATTATACATATACACATATTAACACATAAATATATATGTATGTATGTAATCATATACATATATATTATACATATACACATATTAACACATAAATATATATGTATTTATGTAATCATATACATATATATTTATACATATACACATATTAACACATAAATATATATGTATGTAATCATAGACATATATATTTAAATTTGCTGCCCTTACCCATTTCGCTGCGCTATTTCTCATGCCATGTCTCACAGCATGAGAACGAGGCTCCTATTGGAGCCTATTGCGGTCCACTCTCTTGAGTGCAATGCTTCTGTGCAATGCGAATATGAGGTCGCATTCGCATTGCTCGTTACTTGTAATACCAGCACACATTAGCGTGCACTATTTTTACTCAGTTGAGCGCAAATATCGATTTAGCGTAAGCGATATTTAGTGCTTAACTTGGAATCTAGCCCTTAATGGCATAGAATCTAATCAATATAATGACATCGAAAACACACCTTAAATGTATTCAAGTTAAATAAAAAATAAAACATTCTGATGCTTAATTCTAACGGTTTGGAATGGGGTCTGGGTTGGGATTACTGTACATTTTTACTTGTGTGTTTAAGAATATACTAAAACTAGCATACATTTTACTATCAGCATTTTATCCTGCACTTTACAGGGTACAACACATATATGAAACTGGCAGTACTCATATACAGTATATAAACTGTAATAAAAGAAGAGATGCTGACCATGAGTACAGTATTTAGTAGAAGCATTTTTATGGTACTTGTAGAGACTACTGTTATCATATGCATAGACTTTGCTGTTTATACTAACCTTCTAACTTACCAGCAAGTACTGGTAAGTACTCTACTAAGTATTATGTGTAGTCTGACTAGCCTGGATTCCTGCTCCTTTACATTTAGGAGGTATTTTTTTCCCAGGACTCTATGTCTAGATAGTGTTTATCAACACAGTAAGGGTTAATAAGATCACCTTCTATTAAAAGCAGTTTGGCATAGTTTCCTAATGCTCTTAATCTTAACATACTGCTTTTTTCCTGGTCTTCGTAAAATATCTAATTATTATTACCTATTGTGGCTGTTTCATATTTATGTTCCTTAACTTATCTGTGTGTATAGAAATGAATAACAGTATATTTTAGTTTCATTGGCACACCATTGTTTTATATTACAATATTAATCTGCACTAATTATACAAATGGAAAACCTGCAGTGCTAAATCATTTAAACAATACAGTATAAACTGCAATATGAAATATTTTATAATAGGTGATGATAACAGAAAATATTGTGAAATAGGGGATAACAGAGTTATTAAATCGTATTAACAAATATCTACATTTATATAACAAGAATAATGAGTAAGGTGTGCTGCATAAAGCTCTTACAATTGTATGAAATATTTAAAAGAATGATGTAGGCTGAGAAAAGTTAGATAACATTCTTTAGGATTCCCCAGGGTAATTACAGAGTGGACCACACAGAACTAGCTCATCTTAGTCCTCTGGTGAAATTTAGTATGACAAGGGTCATACATTTAGGAATAACAGATAAGTGGGTGGATTTAAAGGGATTATAAGAAGAAGAAAAAACAATTCAAGCAGTGCCCCAGCATAACTACTCAGTGATTAATAGTCCCAATATATAATAACAATTATATTTAATCACACCAGAATAAAATTAAATAGTCCTCACTGCATAAAATTAATTTCATAGTATTAAAAGCATAACTATTTTTTTCTTCACTATATGAGTTTGGTTAAATAGAATTTTTGAATTAACAGGTTTGTGTTCTCATACCTAAAATCTAAATTGATTGTTTTTTCTGGTGACAATTATATTTGAGTCATTGATAACAAAGGGCATTCCATTATTATAATTAATACAAAATAAAAATGACTTGTTTTAGTGGTTTGGCTGTAAGAGATATGTATAATCTGCTATTTAGCTGTAATGTATTGGAACTTTAAACTGTAACAGCACTGTCATAGTAGCCTTCATTTCAGTGGGTAGATTTGCATAATTAACAAATGCATGATAAAAAGACAATGCAATAGCACTTAGTCTGAACTTCAAATGAGTCGTAGATTTTTTCTGACTAATTTCAACGTTAAGTATATTTCCACTCCTTCCGTATCATGTGACAGCAATAAGCCAATTACAAATGCATATATGTATATTCTGTGAATTCTTGCACATGTATGTAGGAGTTGGTGACTAAAAGTGTAAATATAAAAACACTGTGCACAGTTTGTTAATGGAAATACATTTGAAAGTTGTTTGAAATTGCATTCGCTATCTGAATCATGAAAGTTTAATTTTGATTTGAGTGGCCCTTTAAAAGTAAAAGAATAGAGTTCTGACAAGAGTTTTATAATCCCTACTTCTCTCTGAGTTTTTAGGCAAGTAGTCTAGGATATGCAGGTTGAATGATAAATCCAGTGACAAGGAAACAGTGCTGGAATATAATTGGTACAGACTATGCTGATTAGCTGCAGACCAAGGCAGGGCAATACGGAGATGCACATAAGTGAGGTGCTTCACTTGAGGACCTAAGGGCCTCCATTTTTTAACCTGCAGATGCAGATTTGGAGCTCTACTACTCTTAATCTCTTTGTCAGCTCTAAACTGGTGGTTTAAAATCACCCAAGACTAATCTGACCATGGCAATTACCTGTCTGCCCGCACAATAATAAATAGAGCCCAAAGTATACACCATGGAAATATATTACATAACTGGTAGAATAATATAGGTTGGATAATACTGATTACCACTCTATGTATGTGCAATTAAACACAGTTACTTTACATTATGTTCACCCGATGCCTGTGAGATAAACGAGAGATTTACCTAACATGTATATTAGATGGTGTCTTATTAACATAAATTATAATCAGCAGCCCAGTGGTGTATTTAGTTTTTGTGCTGCAATAGGCACTGGGACATCTCAAGCCTCCAAACCCCCTGAGCAACATGCATTTTAGGTCATGTTTGTCTTATATACTTCTTATAACCAGAAATCATATTGCTGCTCCTCAAAATGTCCTGCCCCCCCCAAATCCTGGTACCCTTAGCACAGACCTAGCATGCCAGGGCCAATAAGCTCCCTTAGCACAGACCTAGCATGCCAGGGCCAATAAGCTCCCTTAGCACAGACCTAGCATGCCAGGGCCAATAAGCTCCCTTGCACAGACCTAGCATGCCAGGGCCAATAAGCTCACTTAGCACAGACCTAGCATGCCAGGGCTAATAAGCTCCCTTAGCAAAGACCTAGCATGCCAGGGCAAATAAGCTCACGTAGCACAAACCTAGTATGCCAGGGCCAATAAGCTCCCTTAGCACAAACCTAGTATGCCAGGGCCAATAAGCTCACGTAGCACAAACCTAGTATGCCAGGGCCAATAAGCTCCCTTAGCACAGACCTAGCATGCCAGGGCAAATAAGCTCCCTTAGCATAGACCTAGTATACCAGGGCCAATAAGCTCACATAGCACAAATCTAGTATGCCAGGGCCAATAAGCTCACGTAGCACAAACCTAGCATGCCAGGGCCAATAAGCTCCCTTAGCACAGACCTAGTATGCCAGGGCCAATAAGCTCCCTTAGCATAGACGTAGCATGCCAGGGCCAATAAGCTCCCTTAGCACAGACCTAGCATGCCAGGGCCAATAAGCTCACGTAGCACAAACCTAGTATGCCAGGGCCAATAAGCTCACATAGCACAAACCTAGTATGCCAGGGCCAATAAGCTCCCTTGCACAGACCTAGCATGCCAGGGCCAATAAGCTCACTTAGCACAGACCTAGCATGCCAGGGCTAATAAGCTCCCTTAGCAAAGACCTAGCATGCCAGGGCAAATAAGCTCACGTAGCACAAACCTAGTATGCCAGGGCCAATAAGCTCACGTAGCACAAACCTAGTATGCCAGGGCCTATAAGCTCACGTAGCACAAACCTAGTATGCCAGGGCCAATAAGCTCCCTTAGCACAGACCTAGCATGCCAGGGCAAATAAGCTCCCTTAGCACAGACCTAGTATGCCAGGGCCAATAAGCTCACATAGCACAAATCTAGTATGCCAGGGCCAATAAGCTCACGTAGCACAAACCTAGCATGCCAGGGCCAATAAGCTCCCTTAGCACAGACCTAGTATGCCAGGGCCAATAAGCTCCCTTAGCATAGACGTAGCATGCCAGGGCCAATAAGCTCCCTTAGCACAGACCTAGCATGCCAGGGCCAATAAGCTCACGTAGCACAAACCTAGTATGCCAGGGCCAATAAGCTCACGTAGCACAAACCTAGTATGCCAGGGCCAATAAGCTCCCTTAGCACAGACCTAGCATGCCAGGGCCAATAAGCTCCCTTAGCACAGACCTAGCATGCCAGGGCCAATAAGCTCCCTTAGCACAGACCTAGCATGCCAGGCCAATAAGCTCCCTTAGCACAGACCTAGCATGCCAGGACCAATAAGCTCACTTAGCACAGACCTAGCATGCCAGGGCCAATAAGCTCCCTTAGTACAGACCTAGCATGCCAGGGCTAATAAGCTCCCTTAGCACAGACCTAGCATGCCAGGGCTAATAAGCTCCCTTAGCACAGACCTAGCATGCCAGGACCAATAAGCTCCCTTAGCACAGACCTAGCATGCCAGGGCCAATAAGCTCCCTTAGCATAGACGTAGCATGCCAGGGCCAATAAGCTCCCTTAGCACAGACCTAACATGCCAGGGCCAATAAGCTCCCTTAGCACAGACCTAGCATGACTGGACCAATAAGTTCACTTAGCACAGAGCTAGCATGCCAGGGCCAATAAGCTCCCTTAGCACAAACCTAACATGCCAGGACCAAAAAAGCTCCCTTAGCACAGACCTAGCATGCCAGGGCCAAAAAGCTCCCTTAGCACAGACCTAGCATGCCAGGGCCAATAAGCTCCCTTAGCACAGACCTAGCATGCCAGGGCCAATAAGCTCCCTTAGCACAGACCTAACATGCCAGGACCAATAAGCTCACGTAGCACAGACCTAGCATGCCAGGGCCAATAAGCTCCCTTAGCATAGACGTAGCATGCCAGGGCCAATAAGCTCCCTTAGCACAGACCTAGCATGCCAGGACCAATAAGCTCACTTAGCACAGACCTAGCATGCCAGGGCCAATAAGCTCCCTTAGTACAGACCTAGCATGCCAGGGCTAATAATCTCCCTTAGCACAGACCTAGCATGCCAGGGCTAATAAGCTCCCTTAGCACAGACCTAGCATGCCAGGGCTAATAAGCTCCCTTAGCACAGACCTAGCATGCCAGGGCCAATAAGCTCCCTTAGCACAGACCTAGCATGCCAGGGCCAATAAGCTCACGTAGCACAAACATAGTATGCCAGGTCCAATAAGCTCCCTTAGCACAGACCTAGCATGCCAGGGCCAATAAGCTCCCTTAGCATAGACGTAGCATGCCAGGGCCAATAAGCTCCCTTAGCACAGACCTAACATGCCAGGGCCAATAAGCTCCCTTAGCACAGACCTAGCATGACTGGACCAATAAGTTCACTTAGCACAGAGCTAGCATGCCAGGGCCAATAAGCTCCCTTAGCACAAACCTAACATGCCAGGACCAAAAAAGCTCCCTTAGCACAGACCTAGCATGCCAGGGCCAAAAAGCTCCCTTAGCACAGACCTAGCATGCCAGGGCCAATAAGCTCCCTTAGCACAGACCTAGCATGCCAGGGCCAATAAGCTTCCTTAGCACAGACCTAACATGCCAGGGCCAATAAGCTCCCTTAGCACAGACCTAGCATGCCAGGGCCAAAAAGCTCCCTTAGCACAGACCTAGCATGCCAGGGCCAATAAGCTCCCTTAGCACAGACCTAGCATGGCAGGGCCAATAAGCTCTCCTTTGGCTACTTTAAAGGGAAACATATTCAGTGATTCAAAAAGTTTCCAATTTACTTATATTATCAAATATTCTTTGTTCTTATGGGATTCTGTGTTGAAGAGATACCTAGGTATGCATCTGCAGCTACATGGCAGGAATAGTGCTACCAAATGGTGTTCTTGCAAATGGATAACTGTTGTAATATAGTGCTCCAGGAAATTGGTCTACTTCTAAGCTTACATCCCTGCTTTTCAACAAAAGATACCAAGAGAATGAAGAAACATTGATAATAGAGCATGTGATTTTAAACAACTTTCTAAATGACTTTTATCTGAATCCTGAAAGAAAATGTATTTACTCTTATTATCAATTTGTCTTTGGTGTCTAGGTATCTTTTGCTGAAAAGCAGGGACTTATGCTTAGGAGCCGGCCCATTTCTGGAGCAACATATGGCAGCACTTATTCCTAGTGCTCCAGGTGCCTACCTAGGTATCTCTTCAACACAAAATATAATGGGAACAAAGCTAATTTGATAAAAGAAGTAAATAAAAAAACGTTTTTAAATGCTATGCTCTATCTAAATCACAGAAGAAAATGTTTGTGCTGCATATGCCTTTAATATTCACATGTTTTTTGTTCTGTTAAAGTAGATCCCGTTGGAAGAACGTGTTTGTATCAGCAGAAAAAGAAATGGTGCTCAGTGTTCTGGGGAGTTCTCAAGGAGGGTTTAGGATTTCTTAAACCGTGACTCAACATGTGGGGTTGGAAATACTTGATTTCCTGTGTGAAGTATCTTCTCTCATGGTTGAATCTCACTATTATGAAAGGGATGTGAAACCCAAAAATCTTCTTTCATGATTCAGATAGAGCAACTTCTTTTCATTGACTTCTATTATCAATTTAAATTAGTTCTCTCAGTATCTTTTGTTGAACAGCTGGGAATCATTCTTAAGAATGTTATCCATTTGCAAAAAACGCTAGATGGCAGCGATATTTCCTGTCATGTAGTGCTCCAGACACCTACCTAGGTATCCCTTTAACAAAGAATATTATGGGAACAAAGCAAATTTGCTAATAACTTTTTTTAATTGTTTGCTATGTCTGAATCACAAAAGAAAAATTTGGGGTTTCATATCCCTTTAAGTTGCAGAGGTTGTCCCATACTTCTTTTTATTTTAAATATATTTTTTTCTTTTTTAAACCTGTTAGAGGGGACTTTTTTCTACAGGGTGTTTTGTTTCTTTGTAATTTGTTTTGTAAGGTTTTTAATACATTGTTGTGGTGTCAGAATCCTGCACAGTAAAAGTAATTCTGTATGGTGAGAAATGAATGGCTGTGAGATATAAGCAACTGCATTGATTTCAAAGGAACAGATCTGTCCGCTGGCCAATCTGACAAGGAGTGGGGACAAATCTCTTTGAATGTCACTATTCTTTATCAGTGATGATTTTACTGTGAGATATTAGTTTCACAAATGAGTTTTTCATAATCTAGGCCATTGAGCTATCTATACTCTCATACCCAGCACTATGGAATTAACTTCACAAGTAAACTACAGTAATAATAATGTTGATGATTATGATATCAATAATAAAAAGTTAACCACTGTAAACCCCTTTGCTTGATAATTCTGACACTCAAAAACACACATTTGCATACACAGTTATTTAACAAATTCTAGAAATCATTTTAACTAAAAATAAATAATATCAAGGGTTAAATTTGCATTTTAATTTGGCTATTTTTTTTTAATTAATGCCAAGTTTGTTTAGGCACAAATAAATGTTTAGTCTAGAAAAAAACATTTTCAAATCTGTAGTTAGCCTGAAGTGCTGACATATAATACTTACTATTGGATGTTGTATTAAACAGGAATGTTTACTTTTTAAATAACATTTCCTTTACCAAAATTACAATAGTAGTATTTAGGTTCCATGAATTATATAACTATTTATGGCATACAAGACAGAAAGCCAATATAAAAGTTATTTTTCTTGCTATTTTTTGTAGGATATTGCTTAAATAAATTAAAAAGGCATGAAATTATATATCCTTAAAAACATTGTGCCATATGTGTTTCTCAATGAAGTTATTCCTTCAAATGAAGTTTCCCACCTAAAATGAAATGCAAGTGTTCTATATATGTGCTTATAACACACTCAAGTCTCCATAATATTTAAAATGTCCAACTAGGTTGATGAATACATAAATATTGACTGCAGCTGTAGAATTTAATAAAACCTCAGGTTTGAACTAGCAAGTAAAATAAGTGTATTATTGGAAACTTGTGGTCAAACTTGAAACTTGAAGGAAATATTTTAGCACTATCACTGTATTAAATTGCAATCATTATTTAATTTATCTTCCCTGAAATGACTTTTGGGAAGTGCACCAAAAAGGCCTATTTACCTAAGCCAGGAAATAAGTTGGTGATCAGCTAGGTGCATGAAGTAATTGAAAGCTGACAAGGGACAGCATAATGCCAGCATTGTAACAGCCCTAAAAGATATTGTTGGACGTGCATGTAACTAAAATGAGTGTTACAAACAGTTTTCAATTTGTTTAAAAAAAAGTAATAACATACAAATGAGTTGTTTCACTGATTTCTTTGCCTTTTATTAAATTGAAAAATATCAACTTTGGCGTATCTGTAGATCAGGAACATTGCCCTCAATTACAAGGCTGGAGCAGAATCCAATGTGCTTAGAACTTGTTGGACTGAAGTCTGCAAAAATCTAGGTGACTTGTGTTCAATGTGTTTGTCACTTTGAACTTCAGAACAAAGAGCAGACTGTAAACTTACTTTATAAAAGAATTATGAGATACCACAACTGGCATTTTATGGTCTTATTAAACTACATTAAAGTGGCATAAATTATATATAATGAAAGTAAATGTTCCCTGAATTCAACTTATATTAATATTTCAAACATGTTTAATAGTTTTTTGGGATCAAGTGAGAACAAGATTTCCAGCTTCAACACTTTTATTCTTTGTTTTCTATAAACTCTTGTTAAAACATCCAACTATATGTAAACATTATTTTCTACTAAGCTATTTTTTTCACTGTAGAGGAAAAAAAATAGAAGAATAGTGTCTGAAATTGTGCTGCAGATTTTATATGTGCATTTCTTGTTCCTTGGCATGTTCCTTATTGCTAATGTTGCCTTTCTCAATTATTTTAGTTGTTAACACACACACATATATCTATATATATATATATATATATATATATATATATATATATATATATATATATATATATGTGTGTGTGTGTGTATTTGTATATAAATAAATATATATATATATATATATATATATATATATATATATATATATATATATATATATATATATATATATATATATATATACATTTCAGACTGTTGTTATTGAAATTCCTACAGTTCTCACTTTGCTTAACACATGATGTGAGTAATCTTATATTAGGCATCTTGCAAGTATTGGACTGGCTCCTGACATTTAACTCATCTGGAATATTTTTCAACCCCTGCAAAATTAAAATGAATTTACTCATAACCTGTATGCACCACTCCTTTTCTTTATTTAGGATCTAAACAATCTAATTTATTTTACATGCAAATAACTCACAAATGGAGAAAATTTCAAAATGTTTACACTGAAGGCACTTGACATATTTCAAGAGTTTTTAAATAAAATGCAAGTAAATTATTACTGCAGTGTTAACATTACATACATACAAATGTTGAAATGCAGCTTTACATCAAGAATTGATTGTTTTTAAACAAAAATACAGTGAACATTTAGTTGATTGATAGAGTTAAAACAACAAGATAGAAAGCAGTAAAGCAATTGTGTAGCTTTTCATAAATGTAAGAAAATTAAAATATTTATTAATGTTATTGAAAACAAAGGATTGAATATTAAAGAGATTTATATTTCAATAAAACAAAATGAGTGAAATCGTTGTCCTCTAAATTAGTTAAAATGACAACTTAAATTTGTTTTAATTTAAAGTATAATTTTTAGATTTTTATTGTTATTCAAAATTCAAAGTTAAAACTAATTTTATATTAATTTTATGTTATATCATGACAAATGCTAGATATTTAAAGATTTTTAATAAATGTGCTATAAAAAATGTAGGAACCTCTGGCACATTTATTCAATAAATTTTGCACATAAATTATTGGATTTAAATGGCTTGAAGAAAGCTAATATATACCGTCTGAAAGCTAATATATACTGTCTCATCAAATATGTTATGCTACTGACTTTGTTAGATAGCACAAAAAAATATTTAAGAACTTTTATCACAATTCATACTAAATAATAATCACAGTAACATTATTAATTTTTTTTTATCAATTTTTAATGTAATTGTAATATATAAATATAATTTTAAAAAGTTAAAATTTGGACAAAGACAAAATTATAATATAAAGGAGGAAATAGAGTAGCTCCAGATTTTATGAACAATATAAAAGAAAGAAGGGAACAAGCAAACAACCATTATAGGACTGACTCATACGATTAATAATATCACAAAGTGTAGTTAAGAAAGATAATTAAAATGAATCAAATATAATTTAAAATATGCTACAAGCAAAGTCATTTTAAATAACTAATAAAGTTGTTAAACACAATAGAAAAAAACATTGTTTTAAGAAAAAAGACACTAAATAAAGTAGGATAAATATTCTGAGAAAATTAACTTCTGAAATTTTAACCAAGTCAGGTTTGCAGCAATGGTTTATTGTTAAACTGTATGAGTTTCTTTTTCCTAATAAAAAATAGCATTTTAATTTTTCATGCATATGGCTCACATTAAACAGTATACCTGTAAAATCTTTTTACCCACAAAATCCATTAGCAACAATATTATTTTCAATGGCCTTCCAAAGAACACAGCCACACAGACAAAAAATGTTGGTGTTTAGGGTTAGGTTAGGGGTTGCACAAGCTCTGCATACCAATTAAGGGCTAGATTACGAATGGAGCAAAAAAGGTTTGCGCGGGTGATAAGGGGATTTGCGCCCATTGGGTTTACGTGTTGAAAGTATTGCTTTTCACAAAACACTTCAAAAATACATTACAAAGCACACTTACACTAATAATAACACCATCTAATAAAAATTATTAAAAAAAATTTGCAAAAGTTATAAGGGCTCAAACATATGAGGTCTCAGGTGATAGAAAAAAAAGCAGCCAAATGGCTTTAACATTGAGATACATACATATACATAATCTAAAGATGTATATTTATGTTTATATATATATATATATATATATATATATATATATATATATATATATATATATATACATACATACATACATACATACATACATATATATATTGTATGTGTGTGTGTATATATATATATATATATATATATATATATATATATATATATATATATATATATATATATATGTGTGTGTGTGTGTGTGTCTATATATGTATAAAAATGTATTTATATATTTATATTAGTATATATGCATTAATAGACATATATACACATATATGAACACATAAATACATATGTACACATATATAGAAGTGCATTGGAGCCCTTTTTGGTTAAGTATCTGAAAACACGCAAAAGCATATTCATGCAATATTCATATTTAATAAAGTGTTTTACTGTGTATTTACTGTAAATATATTACATTCCAATGCCTTGCACATAGCAGAATATGTTCTAAGTATTTTTAAATAGATTTTCCTATAGATATATATATATTCCAAAATCATCAATGCACTCTCCGGTTTTGATAAGCATCAAATTTCTTTAATGTGACGTTTCAGGGGTTGTGCCCCTTCCTCAGACCATAAAAAACATACAGCTAGATTACGAGTTTGGCGTTATGAGTGAAAAAGCATTGTTATGGCCCATAACAATGCTTTTTTCACTAACGCTGCTATTACAAGTCTTGTCAGAATAGCTGTACCGCACACTTATTTGTCCGTCACGCAACTTCAGTACCGCACTTTAAGAAAAGTCAATTTTCAATGGGACTTCCATAGCGCCGGTATTTCAAGTTTTACTATGAGGCCAAAAAGTGAGCAGTAAAGTCTAAAATCACAAGATCCGTACCGCCATCTAAAGTCAGTAGTAATGAGTTTTACGCTACAAAGCTGTACCATAAAACTCATAACTTAAGTGTTAAAAAGTCCACTAACACCCATAAACTACCTATTAACCCCTAAACCTAGGCCGTCCCGCATTGCAAACACTATAATAAAATATTAACCCCTAATCTGCCACTCCGGACATCGCTGCCACTGAAAAAGATGTATTAACCCCTATTCCGCCGCTTCCCGACATCGTCGCCACTATAATAAACCTATTAAGCCCTAAAACTCCGCCCTCTTACATTGCAAACACTATTTAAATATTATTAACCCCTAATCTGCCATCTGCCCACAGCCGCTATAATAAACCTATTAACCCCTAAACCTAACACTAACCCTAAAGTAACCCTAACATCCCCTAACTTAAATATAATTAAAATAAAACTTGCAATTATTACCTAAATAATTCCTATTTAAATCTAAAAACTTACCTGTAAAATAAAACCAAAGTTAGCTACAATATAACTAATAGTTATCTTGTATCTATCTTAGGTTTTATTTTTATTTCACAGGTAAGTTTGTATTTATTTTAACTCGGTAGACTAGGTAGTAAATAGTTATTAACTATTTACTAAGTACCTAGCTAAAATAAATACAAAATTACCTGTAAAATAAAACCTAACCTGCCTTACACTAAAACCTAACATTACAATAAAATAAAATAAATTTAATTAATACAATACATTTATCTAAATTACAAAAAAAATAAACACTAAATTACACAAAATAAAAAATGAAATTATCAAAAATAAAAAAGAATTACCCCTAATCTAATAGCCCTATCAAAGTAAAAAAGCCCCCCCAAAATAAAAAAAAACCCTAGCCTAAACTAAACTGCCAATGGCCCTTAAAAGGACCTTTTGCAGGGCATTGCCCCAAAGAAATGAGCTCTTTTACCTGTAAAAAAAAATACAAACAACCCCCGAACAGTAAAACCCACCACCCACACAACCAAACCCCCCAAATAAAAACCTATCTAAATAAACCTAAGCTACCCATTGCCCTGAAAAGGGCATTTGGATGGGCATTGTCCTTAAAAGGGCATTTAGCTCTTTTACTGCCCAAACCCTAAGCTAAAAATAAAACCCACCCAATAAACCCTTAAAAAACCTAACACTAACCCCTGACGATCCACTTACAGTTTTCGAAGACCGGACATACATCCTCATCCAGAATTCTTCATCCAAATGGGCAATTTCCATCCAAATGCCCTTTTCAGGGCAATGGTTAGCTTAGGTTTATTTAGATTTTAGGTTTTTATTTGGGGGAGTTTAGTTGTGTGGGTGGTGGGTTTTACTGTTGGGGGTTGTTTCTATTTTTTTACAGGTAAAAGAGACGATTTCTTTGGGGCAATGCCCCGCAAAAAGTCCTTTTAAGGGCCATTGGCAGTTTAGTGTAGGCTATGTTTTTTATTTTTATTTTGGGGGGAGCTTTTTTATTTTGATAGAGCTATTAGATTAGGAGTAATTATTTTTTATTTTTGATAATTTCGTTTTTTATTTTGTGTAATTAAGTGTTTATTTTTTTTGTAATTTAGATAAATTTATTGTATTAATTTAATTTATTTTATTGCAATGTTAGGTTTTAGTGTAAGGCAGGTTAGGTTTTATTTTACAGGTAAGTTTGTATTTATTTTAGCTAGGTAGTTAGTAAATAGTTAATAACTATTAACTAACTAGTCTACCTAGTTAAAATAAATACAAACTTACCTGTGAAATAAAAATAAAACCTAAGCTAGATACAATATAACTATTAGTTATATTGTAGCTAGCTTAGGTTTTATTTTACAGGTATTTAGTTTTAAATAGGTATTATTTAGTTAACAATTGTAACTTTAATTTAGCTCGATTTTAATTATTTTAAAGTTAGGGGGTGTTAGGTTTAGGGCTAGGGTTAGGTTTAGGGTTAGGTTTAGGGGTTAATAGGTTTATTATAGCGGCGGTGTGGGCGGATGGCAGATTAGGGGTTAATAGTTTTATTTAGTTGAGGGCGGCAGATTAGAGGTTAATAACATTATTAGGTGGCGGCAATGTCAGGGGCAGCAGATTAGGGGTGTTTAGAATATGATAGGGTGTTAGGTTTTAACGTTACTTTTTCTTTCCCCATAGACATCAATGGGGCTGCATAATGGAGCTTTTGTTTCCGCAATCGCAGGTGTTAGGCTTCTTTTTTGCCAGCTCTCCCCATTGATGTCTGTGGGGAAATCGTGCATGAGCACGTCAAAGCAGCGTTTGTATTTGGGTGAGGTATGGAGCTCAACGCAACCATATTGCCCGCACAAGTCTGATTTTTGCAAACCTGTAATCGCATTTACTTTCAACTTATGAGCGATACACCCAATGCCCGCAAACACCTGCAATAAACCCCTTTTTCGCTTGCTTGTAATCTGGCCCACAGTGTTTATTGTCCTTTTTATTTAACAAGGATTATCACTGCCTAATATCAATAATATACTGCTAATATCTGTTTATGATTTATATTCGTAATTTAATATCACTTTATAATTAACATGTTTTTGTATTGCAATCATGTACAAACATTCTGGTGGTCATATCTCATTTATGTTCAACTTTCATTGTTTCAATGTGTGATTTGAGCAAAAATGTTTTTCTTATTAAACCAAAAACTGTCTGTGTTTCTTAACAGGTGAACTGAGCATGCAGAAACATTTGAACAGCTCTGCAGATAAGGAAGGTATGTATCTCAAAACTGTTTAAATGATGTCAAAGTTGTAGAATTTTAAAAGCTTTAAAGTTCTGCAAAAAGCCACTGAATTTTTTTCCTACCAATAGAAATATCAGAATGACCACATGCAATTTATATGGCTTATTGTTGTGTTAATGTGTCGCCTCCTCATCCACAATACCTGCTGTGCGCATTGCAATTTAAGAAAGTTTGCTGCTTGCCTAAGTTCCCTGTTCAGTGCTAAGCTATTGTTTTGTCTGCTTCAATTGCCTATCCCTGCTGCTGAGTGCTCCAGGGCTAATGAAGCTCACACACATTAGTTAGCAAGCAGCACATTTTCTTATATTGAAATTAAAATCCTGTTTCTCCCCTCATCTGTTCTTCCTTTATGTTGATATGAAAATAGTGGGAGAACAGGGAGTGATGTGCTGGAGAAGGGGTTAAGGAAGGCAGGCCCAATAATTACATTCTTCTAGATTGTTGAATCCCCAACAACAATCAATGGAAGGTGAACATTTAATTTGTTAATGCCCTAAAAAAAAAAGTCACATTATACCCTGACCAAAAAAGGCCTAAAACCTGTGTTTATGTGTGTGTGTGGGGGCAGAATTTTGAATGCCTAGGGCAGCACAACACATAAATACACCACTGGTGAATAATGAAAATTTAATTTTGACTTACTGTCCCTTTAATCACATGAATGATAGGCATCTTCGTGTTATCCTGTTGCTTTTTCCTAGATCATTTTTTTTACTACAAACTTTGCTTAAAATTGCAGTGTGTTGATGATTCCCTTGGATTTAATTCTGTTCCCTGCCATTTGCAAACTTCTGCCTGAATCTACATCTCTAACTAACACTGAGTGAGTCATGTCCTGCACCCCATTCAGTGTGTTTGGATAGTGTATTTACTACCACTTCTCAGCCTCTAGGTCCCAACCTGGACAGACATTAACAATGTACCTGACTCCCTGACACTACACTATCCCCCTTTCTATGATCTAAATAACTTAAACATTTGTAATGTCCTTTATTTTTTATTACAAAATTATTTTAATTTGAAAGCATATTTTGTATTTATTAGTGTAATTAACAAATTTAGTTCAACAGTTAAAAAATGTTTTATCATAACTAAAGATGTCCTGTAGATATTAAGGGCTAGATTACAAGTGGCGCTGTAATTTTTTTTTCTGGGTAAGTGAAAACTCTGCTAGGATTTTATTGTTTGCACTAGTCGGGTTGCGTTTGTATTACAAGTTCCAAAATAACTTATTTTGCGCAAGCAATAACCCAAAGAGCGTGAAATCAATGAGAAAAAAAGTGGAAAAAAAACTAAAACCAGAGATCACGCTAACGCAATCGCCTTTTCGCATTCCCCATAGAAGTCAATGGAGAAAAAAATTGTTGAAAAAAACAAAACACCCATTGCGCAAACATCATAGCATATTCGCATTAGCAAATGTCAAATATTTACAGTAAATACATAGTTAAAATCTTTATTAAATATTAATATTGCATAAATATGTTGTATCATGTTTTTATCTGCTTAATGGCAAAGGGATATAATGCACTTACTGTATATATATATATATGTCTGTATATGTGTACATATATATTGATGTTTTTATATGTGTATATATGACAGTAAATACAAATGCATATATACACATAGAAATACATTCATATATATGTACACACACATTATATATATATATATATATATATATATATATATATATATATATATATATACATACATCCGAACATAAAAAGAAAACCAGCGAGCCTCAGGTAGAGTTATGAATAAACTTTAATTCCTCTTTGTCACAGGAACTACATGTCAAGTAGTAAAAAACTGCACAGAGGCAGTGCTGTGTAGCATCTGACGCGTTTCGGCTAGTATGCCTTAATCGTAGATGCTTACTGATGGCTAATCAACTCTTAAATAGCCATCCTAATCTAGTTAATTCAAAAACACTGTTACAAAAATTTCTATAACACAATCAGACCTTGAGTGGATACAGGGAACATATATTGGGGTAAATGGATATACTGAGAATGTGGTTTCATAGTGATTAGTATAGAATACAATTTACAAATATGCAAGTATGCAAATATAAACAGAAACGTAAATATTTTATGTGTTAAACTACCAAAATTTTCCCTTGTTTATTTGAGCTTTGACGAATTAGCCAAGAATAAAACATTAAGTATATGTTAAATGTATTTAATAGAAATAAATTCTCTTGACTAATGCATGTCTATTAAGAGGGACTCTGTTCTACTCTATGAGACACCCCACTAAGGCTCATTAATGTGTGGAAACATGTTTCTTGTCTTTTAGAAAATTTACAAATTGCACTTTTCTTTATACTTTTTGCCAAAAATTGATTATGTCACCACTAATGTTGAACCCTTGAGGCTTCCTAGTTCTCAGTAAAAATATCCAAAAGGCCTCTCTATAAAACATTTTCACTGTTTTATCACCTCCCCTGGGACCTACTTTAATACGTTCAATTACACACCAGTTAAAGGTGGCAACTTTCTAGTTGTGTTCTTGTATGAAATGTCGCACAAGATCTGAACAATCTATTTCTTGCTCTATATTATTAAGATGCTCCCTTATCCGTGAGCGCACCTCCCTGGAGGTGCACCCTACGTACTGTAATTTACACTGGGTGCATTCTGCAAGATAGATCACAAATCTTGTGCGACAATTCGTGCACTCACTTAGATCAAATACCTTTTGGGTTACATAAGATTGGAAATGTTTAGTGGGTCTCATATGATTACAAGCTATGCATTGTGAAAAATGACATTTATAGTGGCCTTTGGAAGTAAGCCAGCTGCTAGTTCTATTATGCTTATTTGGTAACATAGATGGAGATAATATGTTGCCTAATGTTATTCCCCTCTTAGGGATAAAGCTGCAACCTTTTGACACATAGTCCTTTAGACTATCCTCTCCTGTCACTATTGATAGATGTCTTTTCACAATATTGCATATTTCCTCAAACTGTGGACTATAAGTTGTAACAAAACAGGGTCTATCTTCCTGAAATCTATAATTACTTTTGGTTTTGGAGCCCTGTAATAATGAATCCCTGTCTAGTCTCTTAACTTCAAGCAAAGCCCTGTTCGTAGTCTTTTTTGAATACCCTCTCTCCAGTAATTGATCCCTCAGTTTATCCGCCTCAACTAAAAAATCTGACTCAAGAGTACAATTACGCTTGAGTCTGATGAACTGGCCTTTAGCTACACCAAAACCAGTATGTTTTGGATGTGAGGACTTTGCATGGAGGATAGTGTTGGAAGATATGGGTTTTCTATACAGACCAGTGGTTACTTTGCCTGTAGAGACTGACCCTTTGAGGATTACATCTAGATATGGTATCTCCACAGTTCCTGATTCTGCAGTAAATCTGAGGTTGACTTGATTCCTATTAAGATATTTGATGAAATCTGCCTTTGCTTCGGTACCTCCTGTCCATACAAACAAGAGATCATCAATATATCTCTTGCATGTCTTGATACTGGACCTGAATGGATTCTGTTCCCCAAAGACGTGGGACCGCTCCCACCAACCCATAAACAGGTTGGCATAGGAAGGGGCAAATTTAGCCCCCATAGCGGTCCCACGTCTCTGTAGGTAGAAGCCATCCCCGAATTTAAAGTAGTTGTGTTCTAGAAGGAATTGAATAACCCTCAACACAAATGCTTTCAGATTATCATCATAAGTAGTATATACGTCTAGAGAAAATTTGATTGCCTCTAAACCATCTTTGTGTGGTATAGTGGAGTAGAGGCTGACTACATCAACGGTCAGCCATTCACACTCCTCATCCCAGGAGATTTTATCCATGCTATTGAGAAGGTGGGTGGTATCTTTCAAATAAGAAGGTAACTGATAGACAATGGGCTGGAGTAGAGACTCTATCCAACCTGAAAGGTTTTCAAATAGAGAACCTATTCCTGAAACAATCGGTCTTCCTCTCACCTCCTCCAAGGATTTATGAACCTTGGGGAGGTGATGGAAGATAGGAATGACTGGTGATTGAACATTTAGAAAATCAAATGTAGCTTGATCTAGAATCCCCATCTCCAGCCCATCATCCAGCAAATCCACCAGTTCTCGCTTAAAATCAGCTGTGGGGTCTCTGTGTAAGTTAATATACACTTCTGGATCAGTAATCTGGCGTTCTGCCTCTTGGGTATATGACAGTCTGTCCATGACAACAATGCTGCCGCCCTTGTCAGCCTGTCTGATGACAATCGTATCTCTTTCTTTCAGGCTATCGAGGGCACGCAGCTCTTCCATGGACAAATTATTGTAATCTCTTTTATGATATTTAGTCAACTTAATCAAGTCTTCTTCCACCCTATGGTGAAAGGCCTCTAAAAAGGGACCTCTCTCCTTAGTGGGGTAGAAGACAGACTTGGGTTTAAACCCAGTGTGGCTTGATTTGATGGAGAAGTGTTGAGAAGTGGAGGATTCCGCATAGAGACTTTGTAGGGCAAAATAATCACAACCCTCATTGAAATCAATGATATCATAAATGTTGTGTTGGTCATTATCAGGATACTCAGGTAAGGAACCATTAGGTGCCTGATTTGAATACAATGATTCTTTATTAGAAAAAAACTTTTTTAGGGTAAGATCCCTAACTAATCTATTAACATCTATGATGGTTTCGAAAAGGTTAAACTTTTTAGTTGGCACAAATCCTAGGCCCATACCTAATACTGATTCTTCCTCCTTAGTGAGTACTGTTTGAGATAGATTGATAACCTTTATACTTTGTACTTGTTCCTTGCTGGCCTGCCCCTTCCTCCTCTTCGTCCTCTTCCTTCTCCTCTTCCTCTTACTCCCCCCCCCTCTATGTCTGTCATAACCTTTTGAAAAAAAGGATGCTGATTATTAGATTTCAAGCATGATCTGGTTGTGATGCTCAGACTATCACCATCCCCCTCGCTGTCACTTAAAAATTCTGTCCTCCTGTGATCTAATCCCTGTGTTTGGTTGGTGGCTTTCTTGCTAGCATGTCTAGTGACTACCGAGTTATCTCTAATAATAGTAGTATCAGTTTTAGATTTATTAGTTGTCATTGACTGTTTAGGTATGACAACCTCTTCTTCTCCCTCAGATTGACCACTAGATTCACTGGCTTGTATCAACCCCATTGATTCTTCATCAGTGTACTCTGAATCTGAAAAAAGTTACTTTCCTGTCTTGTTTTGGTGAGGTGCCTAATTCTTTAGATTTATTTCTCTTATTCCTCCCTGACTTACGTGTTTGTTTGGTGTTCCAAATATACATTCTGTTATTAAGGTAATCTGAATTATCCCTGTTGAACTTTTTTAGCTTATGATTATCCAATTCTACCCTGAATTTGCTAATTGTCTCTTTTAGGACAGTGTCAAATTCGTTATATTTAGGGTGTTCAATAAAGCTATTCAATTGTGTTTGTAAGGATATTAGCTCCTCTCTTATCTTAGTGAGCTGTAAATCTTTAAACCTGATAATCAGACCCATCAAAACTATATACATACATATACACTTTTTGCTCAGAAGGGCACTCACAGGCATGTTTTTTTCAGTCCAACAAGTAATTTTTATTTTCAATATATCAAGTATTCAATTTGATAGTCATAGTCGATGTTTCGGCCTCTATTTGGGCCTTCTTCAAGACAAATAATATCTACAAAAAAAGAAAATTAGAATACATATAGTAAAAATAATATAAAATATGCAAAGATATGCAAAGATACCATGTAAAGTCACACAACAATGACACCCTTCACCATACAACAAAAATACATAGTTTAAAATTAAAGCAAGATAAACTAAGCATCAATCATTCTGAGAGAGACTACAATTTCATAAATGTGTAGCAGAAGTTTCATATGGATACAACTTTAAATAAAAGCGGCACAGCTCATTATAGCAATTTTAAAAGAAACAATTTCATCAATGTGTATTATAGTTTTCATATGGATCCGTTTTCATGTGGATTAAGCAAGAATCTCTTAACAGGAAATGTATAGCATAAGATAGTGAAATCATGACATACAACACAGTAAACCAAAGCAAAAAAAATGGAATTATACTGGCATACAGAGAAAGAAATAGTCAGAATCTAAGCTCACACTAATACAGATATGGGTATCTGAACCATAACCAAATAACAATATATGGGGAATGGGCGGAAACTCACAGACCAACCCTAATCACTGAAATGATCAGAGAAACACAGCTAAACTCACACCCATCAAGTATATCTGATCACCAGCCGGTAACTAATCATTAACAAGCCCTGAAGAGCCCTGAAAATACAGGGAGTACAGCATCTAAAAACTGGGAGAGAGATTACAGGTGGCAGTTTAATGATAACATGTTAAAATAACGAAGATTTCTCAGGAATAAGACTAAAATGACACTGCAATTTCAAAGACCAGGAGAGGCACAACATTTCTCAATAGCTACTCGGAGAACAAGCCAGTGCAGACACACAAACTACCCACAGAATCTGAACAATAGAGGAGTACATCATTCACGTGATTCCAAATGTCAGCATCCCTAATATCCTCTGCAGTAATCATATAAGTAAGCACACACCAACACACCGATAACAGTAGGGAGGGGTGAATAGCCAATAGAATTTCATTAGCTCTAATCCTATTGGCTGATTTAAACAGCCAATACGATTTGCATTGAAGATTCAGTGTACGGCGGTGACCGTATGAAGAGGACGCTCCGCGCTGGATGTCTTCAAGGATGGATCCACTCCATGCCGCCAGGATGAAGATAGAAGACGCCGCAGGGATGAAGATAGAAGATGCCGTCTGGATGAAGATAGAAGACTCCGCCAGAATGGATGAAGAATTCTCGCCGCCTGGATGTCTGGACTAAAGAAACTGTAAGTGGATCCTCGGGGGTTAGTGTTAGGTTTTTTTTTACTTTTTTGGGTGGGTTTTTTTTTTATATTAGGGTTTGGGCTTTTTTAAAAGAGCTAAATGTTTTTTAAGGGCAATGCAAAAGAGCTAAATGCCCTTTTAAGGGCAATGCCCATACAAATTAGAGTTAGGTTTTTTATTTTGGGCGGTTGGTTGGTTGGGTGGTGGGTTTTACTGTTGCGGGGTCTTTGTATTTTTTTACAGGGAAAAGAGATGATTTCTTTAGGGCAATGCCCTACAAAAGGCCCTTTTAAGGGCTATTAGTAGTTTATTGTAGGCTAGGTTTTTTTTTATTTCGGGGGGCTTTTTTTATTTTTATAGGGCTATAAGATTAGGTGTAATTGTTTTTATTTTGGATAATTTCATTTCTTATTTTTCGTAATTTAGTGTTTGTTATTTTTTATAATTTAGTATTATTTATTTTTTGTAATTTTAGACTTTTTTAGTAGTGTTAGTTTTTTTTTTAATGTGTAATTTAGATTATTTAATTGATAGTTATTTTAATTTTAGTATAATAGTTATGTTAGGTTGATTGTTAGTTTAAACTTAGCTTTTTTAATTTCACAGGTACGTTTTTAGTTTTTATTTATTTTAAGATAGGGATATTGTAATTTTAATTTAAAGTTAGGGGGTTGTTAAGTTTAGGGGTTAATAGTTTAATTTAGTTTTTTGCAATGTGGGGGGACTGGCGGTTTAGGGATTAATAGGTTTATTTAGTGGCGGTGATGTGGGAGGCAAGAGGTTTAAGGGTTAATAACTTTATTTAGTTGCGGCGATGTCGGGGAGCGGCGGAATAGGAGTTAATAGCTTTTTTATAGTGTCAGCGATGTTGGGGTGTAATGGAATAGGGGTTAATAACTTTATTATAGTGGCGGCGATGTCGGGGAGCGGCGGAATAGGGGTTAATACATTTTATTAGTTGCGGCGATGTCAGGAGCAGCAGATTAGGGGTTAATAACTTTATTTAGGTGTCGCGATGTTAGGGTGTTAGGTTTAAATGTAACTTTTTTTTCCCCATAGACATCAATGGGGTTGCGTTATGGCGATCGCCATTCCGCACTTCAGGTGTTCGTTTTTTTTCTAACATGCTCTCCCATTGATGTCTATGGGAAAGTGTGCACGAGCATGTATTCTCAGCCCTTGAATTTTGTGCGGTATGGAGCTTATCACCACCGTATTGCACGCACAAGGAGGCTTTTTAGAAACTTGGAATGGCAGTGCTATGGATGGTGAAATAACGCAACTTTTGTTGCGTTCGTTACGCACCCTCTATAGCGCAAAACTTGTAATCTAGGCGATATTGAGGAAAAAATGTAAAAATTTAACAATGTACCTTTAAGAAATTAGACTATTTAACTGGAGGAAGCTGGTGCACCTTTGAGCAGTGAACAAGTGCTTACGAGCACGAAACATGTCTGCTGCATAGGAGTCCAGCTTTCCTCACTATAATAAGCCAGTCAGTGCAGTGTCAAAGCTGTTGATACACTTTTTGCTTTTAATATTTGGAATAAAATTTGGAACTGTTATCTACTGAGGAGTGCTTGGACATTTTTGTTTGCCTTTACTACTTTAGCGTTGTGGATGAAAAACCCTGTCTGTGTAGCACTCCCCTCTCTGACGTGTAACGTCACCCCCACGCTCCAGTGTGCCGCGAGGAAGCAGTGAAGGATAAGGCAGAGCGTGCCACTACTCTCTGGTTGTGTGAAGGCAAACTGCTGGAGTGTTGGAGAAAATGCACAGATTGTATGACCAAAACAGTGAATCCAGATTAACAAGATTTATAAAATGTTGCTCAAAGGTTTTCCCCTTCTTCAGAATACTTTAGTTCCCTGTTGTTTGCTTAATCTATCATCTAATCTCTATCTATCTATCTATCTATCTATCTAACTATTATATTAAAGTGATATCAATATACCATTGTTCGGCAGCCAATCTGCCATTTTGTTTGCATTTAAAAGTAATATATTTAGTTACACACAACTGATCCTTCATTGTAGCATTTCTACAGAAGATAATTCATACCTAGGGTTCTTTACAATCTCATCATTCATATAATTTAGAATGATTGAATTAGTTCAAATTATTATGTATAATAAATGGAGAGGGGGTTGAGATTGTGCTTACTACACCTGCACTTAGAGCACTTCCAGAACGTCAACGGCACACTTCCAACATCTGCTCCTTTCATTGAACTGAGCTGTAAATTGAAATTCCTTTGCAATGTTTTTAGGTACAGCTAAAGCAAGGAGACTGTCAGAAATCCTCTTTAAACTCACCCATATCCAAACAGGAAACTGACCCATGACCCCTAGGACGTAACAGTACACCAGTGGAAATTTCATTATCCCTGTTTCAGCTGAACTAAGTGAAAATTAATTGTGTAATTATCTGGATGAGCGCATGTGTAAAATTTTACAATGTGCCAGTAAGATTAAGTAATGTGTTAGTTGCATGGTTTTAGTATAGGATGAGGACTGTTTTATAAAAACTGCATAAAAATTAAGTAGCATTGCAGAAAAAACATATGTCAGGGAGAACGTTAAACATGGGAAACTGATGTTTTGCTTGTTACTATGACCTTTGCAAAGTCCTGCAGTTGCATTATTAGCATGTGTTATGACTAGCAAATATGTGCCGTATTTTACCCAGTTTTAAAATGTTATGTTCAAAACATTTACAACAGGTTCATTGTGGTAAGCTATGTCTGAACATTTTTAGCTCCTGCACAATCACATTAAAACAATCAATCTTCACCTGCTTTGGGGGGAAACATAAAGATATCTACATTACATTGAAATATGGAAGCAATTTTAAATGAAAAAAAAAAAGTATTCTAAAAGCTTTTTTCTAAGAAAAGCAGTATCACAGGACCTGGATGGCATACTCAGAGAATAAAAGTATTTTCATTCTATTTATAAATATATATATATATATAAAGTGAGAGGGAATTTTATCCTGGTTTCACCTGCAACTAGCTTGATTACTTTTCTGTCTGTAAAGAAGACTGCAATCAAATCACAAACGAGACCGCCACTCTTGTTTCCCCTACAGAATGCTAACAGGCCTATTAAGTAGCAAATCATTTTCATTTCAAAGAAATTGGATTGTTTGGATAGCTGAGTCTCTAAGGCACGGTATAGTATGTGCTTTTTTCTTGAGTAATTTAAAGACTAATAATACATGCAGCTAATAAAGAGAGGTATTTGCATATTGAAAGATGGAATTTAGTTATGACAATATTAACAGTATAGCTTAATTATTAAATAAATACTTTTATACTCTAACCAAACTAAAAAATAAGAATAGATATTGAAAATTATCTTTTTATTTTAAGCTTAAGAATAGTTGTATGCATAGATTAAATAAATCAGAAGCTATACATTTTATGTATTTTCATTACCTACATTTTTTTAAACTAGCCCAGACAAAAAATATGCCCCTTTTCCTCTTCAATGTCTAATAAACAAAACAGATTTATATTTTCATATAAAGATCTATGATTTCTATTTTTTTAATTATATTCACATTATTGTAATAATTTGAACAATTAACATTTTTATTTTTTATTTTATTAACATTTTTTATTTTTCTATGTAATTAACATAATTTAATATTATTTAAAAAAACAACATAATAACAATATTAACATATGACTGGAATAACAACTCTTCTATTTTGCCTTTATTTTTAATTGTTATCATATACACTGTTAATGTGTTATTTAATTCTTATGATTTTTTTTAAACAGATTATTGTAACACAAATATTCAGTCTTTCAAATGTAATATATAGACTATCAATTCTGCTTTCAAATGTAATATATAGACTATCAATTTTTAATTTTTTTATTTTACTATTGATAATAATAATAAATGATCATTTTAACAGCTTATTATTACATAAATATCTAATCTACATTTTACAGAACTAAGTTTCTTCAGTATTCATTCAAATACTCTCTTTTTTACTACTTTACTATTATTATTTCTATTTGAAGATGTATTTGCTTTTCGGTTTAAATTGTATTAAACTATCTAAACAAGATGCAGCTATTGATGAGCTTCTTTACTCTCATACTGGTACACTACAGTAATTATATATTAAGACAAGTCATATGTCAATGCCGCCAAGGCACTAAAACTAAAAGAAAATTAAAGAATGGCAATGGGTATTAGCTCTCTTTATAAATATTAACATAAATAAAATGAATACAACTTTTAAAATACTTAAATAGTTTGTAATACATAGAGAAAAATAGCTGTACTGGTTCTTTATAACAAGAAGTTGATATTTTAAATTATCTAGATTACAATTGTAATAGAAATAACAGAAAATAAATGTTTTTGCACAACTGATCCTTAGGTATAGATTGCTCATTGGTTAATAAGGATATCTATTGATGAACACGGAAACAGCCTCCTCAAGAATAAAAGCAAAACAGTTTATATATTATATATATTAAAGGTAATACCTTTTAAATACTTTATTTTTGGTTTGACAAGGAAAATGTCTAATTAGTTATTTTTTCTGTTTACTTTATTTTTAAAAATATGTAAATCATATATGGATTATTATTCTGGAAATGTTAGAAAATAAAGAATTATATTTTATTTCTATATTGCATATAGCCTAAGAAATACTTTTGTCAATATGATCTAATAAAATTATTATATCACAGCTTAAGAAAATGTTTAAAATATTATTTTACATTAATTATAAACACTAATTTATTTGATTTTAAAGTTAAAAACTAGACGCATTAAATACGACATTCTACATTAAAATATTGCCACAATCTATTTAAAAATGTATTTTTTATTTATTTATATAGAAATTCTCTATCATACTTAGGGCTAGATTACAAGTGGCATGCTAGCTTTTTCTCTTGTGTGCTAACTGTGCTCAAAGTAAAATTTTTATGTGGCCGGTTTAGCGCACGTATTACAAGTGGAAAATCGGATGTGCACTAACTGAAAGGGACAGTATACACTCATTTTCATATAACTGCATGTAATAGACACTACTATAAAGAATAAGATGCAAAGATACCGATATAAAAATCCAGTATAAAACTGTTTAAAAACTTACTTAGAAGCTGTTAGTTTGGCTCTGTTGAAAAGGTAGCTGGAAAGCCCACTGCAAGTGGGAAATAAGACACTCCCCCCCTCCCCCTTCTTTTGCATATGAAAAGACCCTTTGCACAAACAGGAGCAAGCTGAAGAAGGTAGCTGACGGTACTCACATAAAACTTTGGGGCTTGGTTAGGAGTCTGAAAATCAGAGCAATGTTATTTAAAAATAAGCAAAACTATACATTTATTTAAAAAAAAAACCTTTATGGGCTGTATAAATAGATCATCTACAAAACATTTATGCAAAGAAAAAATGGGTGTATAATGTCCCTTTAAGGACTTTGGATACCGCAACCACATTAACTTCTCCCTATACACTATGGGATGCACTGTAAAACTAAAGCTAACAGTTATCACTTGTTACACCGACACTGTGTTAGACCAACTGCACTAAAGTGATTTACAAATGCTTTACATTCCAATTTTCTTTACATGGAAGAAACTGTTCTTTATATATATATATATATATATATATATATATATATATATATATATATATATATATATATAAAATTATTTTTTTTAAATATTAGTATATCTATACCTGTATATCTATATGGATATATACACATATAGATATAAATATATAGATACTGTTCATACAGATGTGCACACACACACATATATATATATATATATACAGTATATAACATTTTTTTTTCTTCTAAGTGAAGAACAAAGGTATTTGAAGTATTTTTATTAAAAACAAAAGCATTAAAAAGCACACCCACTTTTCTTCAAATGTATATTTTATATGTCAAGGTGTTGGATTGGGGAGGGCTCACAATTGTATTTACATGTGTGTGTATTTGTTTGTGTAAATGTATATGTGTATATGTAAAAATATATGTGCATGTATGTGCATACATACATATACATATCTACACACGCACACATTTTCTGGCCCTCTATGTAAAAAACAAAAGTTTTTAAATGTTTTTAACCTATTCTAATCTGTAAAAAATTTAAAATAAGTAACACCTTAATTGAAATCCTATCGGCTTTGGCACACGAATAATTTTGCAAGTGCGCTAAACTCAACAGGAATTATATTAAGGTGCATAATCTATTATTTCATATCAAATATTAAAAAAATACTATTTTTAATATTTATTAAATTATTATAATTATTATAAAATACAATAAAATATTATGATTTATTATCATTTTTAAGAACCTCTACAATAATTATTTATTATGGTCTAGATTATGAGACGAGCACAAATTAGTGCTCCTGCTCTCTCGTTAATTGCGCTAGAAGCAAGCTTTTTGCGCTTGATGGGTACCATGCTTATTACAGGTTGAAAATAAAAAGTTTTCACACAAGTGATAACCCGACACACACAAATAGTCGAAGTTTGAATATAGCGAATGCGTAAACTTATTCCCGCATAGACTTCAATGGAGCATAAAAAAACACACCCTTACTCATGTACAAACCGGATCACGTTTATTCCAATGAGCTAACCCGGCATGAAATATTAATATTTCCCATGCCAATGTTCTTCACATAGAATAATATGTTCTATTCATTCTTTTATATATATATATATATATATATATATATATATATATATATATATATATATATATACATATATATGATGTTTTTTTGGTAAAATGTACATCTATATCTATAGATGATTATATATAGGTATATATATATATATATTTTTTTATTTATATATATATATATATATATATATATATATACATACATACAGTATATATATATATATTTCAAAATAATTAGAACATATTCCCCTATGTGAATAACATTGGAATGTGAAATATTTAAAGTAAATACACACAATAACACTTTATTAAATATGAATATTGCTACTTGACTGCAAAGTGCTCCAATGCACTTATATATGTCTATATATCTATACATATGTATTTATGTGTTTATATGTATATATATATATATATATATATATATATATATATATATATATATATATATATATATTTCTAAATAATGGGTAGAGAGAGTTAGTTACTTTTAATCATATTTTGTTTAGTAGTTAACTACTTAATCAAAGTTAATGGTGCAGACCCTTTTAAATAAATATCAAATTACATTTAAAGAAGAGAGATTAATAAGGAAGTAGGATACTCCTCCCTTACAAAAGAAAGGGAATGCAGCACTCAGAGCAATAAATCCCTTTTTGCTCACGCACAACAGTTAGCACACCACTCACAATCTAGCCCAATATATTTTCACCTAAGTTATTTCTATTAAACACGGTGCGTAAGTTCTTTGTGCGCACTAAACCCAAAGGTAGTTATGAATACTTTAAATTCCAATGTTCTTCACAAAGAAAAACATTTTCTTTTTATTTTAAACTGTTTATGTATATATATGTATACATCTATACATATATATGATTTTATTTTAATATAGCTCTAGAACTATATATCTATATAAATATATATACACAGACATATAGATAGTAAGATAGATAAATAAATAAATAGATAGATGGTAAATACAGATATACATGGAAATATCTATTTTAAAATAAAAAGGAATTTATTTTTTTCTATGTGAAGAACATTGGAGTTTCAAGTATTTCTATTCAAAACACATTTTAAATGTGTTATTACAAATTAATAAAAATGATATTGCACGTTTCAAAGTATTTGACTGGGAAGGGCTCAAAGTGTATATATCTGTCTATATAAGTGTATACATGTGTATTTATGTGTATATATGTATGTATGTATGTACATACATATTTAACCCCTTAACGACCGAGGACGTGCAGGGTACGTCCTCAAAAAAAAGGCAGTTAACGCCTGAGGACGTACCCTGCACGTCCTCGGTGTGGAAAGCAGCTGGAAGCGATCCTGCTCGCTTCCAGCTGCTTTCCGGTTATTGAAGTGATGCCTCGATATGGAGGCATCCTGCAATAACCTTTTTAAGCCATCCGGTGCAGAGAGAGCCACTCTGTGGCCCTCTCTGCACCGGAGATCGGTGGCTCACTGCGTTGGTGGGTGGGAGCCGGACCGGGAGGCGGGTGGCGGCCATCGATGGCCCTGGTGATGTGGAGGGGGGCGGGATCGTGGGCGGGGATGGCCGGGTGCACGGGAGGGCGGGGGCGGGCGCGTGCACGGGGAGGGAGCGGGTGGGAACCGCTACACTACAGAAAATGCTACAATAAAAAATGTTAATAAATGGCTAAAACGTAAAACAAAAAAACGATCAGCAAGGTGGTGGGGGTTTGTCTGTGTGGGGGGAAGCTACACTACAGAAAAAAAAAAAAAAAAACCAAAAAAAGCACTTTTTTTTTGCAAACTGGGTACTGGCAGACAGCTGCCAGTACCCAAGATGGCCCCCAATAAGGCAGAGGGGAGGGTTAGAGAGCGGTTTTGGGGGGATCAGGGAGGTTGGGGGCTAAGGGGGGATCCTACACAGTAGCATATGTAAATATGCTAAAAAAAAATATTTTTTTTTAAAACCCTTTTAGTTTAGTACTGGCAGACTTTCTGCCAGTACTTAAGATGGCGGGGACAATTGTGGGGTGGGGGAGGGAAGGGAGCTGTTTGGGAGGGATCAGGGGGTGGGATGTGTCAGGTGGGAGGCTGATCTCTACACTAAAGCTAAAATTAACCCTGCAAGCTCCCTACAAACTCCCTAATTAACCCCTTCACTGCTAGCCATAATACATGTGTGAGGCGCAGCATGATCTAGCGGCCTTCTAATTACCAGAAAGCAATGCCAAAGCCATACATGGCTGCTATTTCTGAACAAAGGGGATCCCAGAGAAGGATTTACAACCATTTGTGCCATAATTGCACAAGCTGTTTGTAAATGATTTCAGTAAGAAACCTAAAATTGTGAAAAATTTAACGTTTTTTTTTTATTTGATCGCATTTGGCGGTGAAATGGTGGCATGAAATATACCAAAATGTGCCTAGATCAATACTTGGGGTTGTCTACTACACTACACTAAAGCTAAAATTAACCCTACAAGCTCCCTAATTAACCCCTTAACTGCTGGGCATAATACACTTGTGGTGCGCAGTGGCATTTAGCGGCCTTCTAATTACCAAAAAGCAACGCCAAAGCCATATATGTCTGCTATTTCTGAACAAAGGGGATCCCAGAGAAGAATTTACAACAATTTATGCCATAATTGCACACGTTGTTTGTAAATAATTTCAGTGAGAAACCGAAAGTTTGTGAAAAAATTTATGAAAAAGTGAACAATTTTTTGTATTTGATCGCATTTGGCGGTGAAATGGTGGTATGAAATATACCAAAATTGGCCTAGATCAATACTTTGGGATGTCTACTAAAAATAAATATATACATGTCAAGGGATATTCAGGGATTCCTGAAAGATATTAGTGTTCTAATGTAACTAGCGCTAATTTTGGAAAAAAGTGGTTTGGAAATAGCAAAGTGCTACTTGTATTTATGGCCCTATAACTTGCATAAAAAGCAAAGAACATGTAAACATTGGGTATTTCTAAACTCAGGACAAAATATAGAAACTATTTAGAATGGGTGTTTTTTGGTGATTGTAGATGTGTAACAGATTTTGGGGGTCAAAGTTAGAAAAAGTGTGTGTTTTTTTCAATTTTTCCTCATATTTTATCATTTTTTTTATAGTAAATTATAAGATATGATGAAAATAATGGCATCTTTAGAAAGTCCATTTAGTGGCGAGAAAAACGGTATATAATATGTGTGGGTACAGTAAATGAGTAAGAAGAAAATTACAACTAAACACAAACACCGCAAAAATGTAAAAATAGCCTTGGTCCCAAACGGACAGAAAATGGAAAAGTGCTGTGGTCATTAAGGGGTTAAAAATATAAACACATAAATGTACATGTATACACTTAAACACACACATACAGTATTTATACTATAATCGCGTTTGTAACTGGCGTCCATCGGTGTCGCCAGTTGCACACACATCCTCAAAGGAATGTTGGCTGAGCAAGGCAGCCAAAAGAATGTTGGCTGCGCGCGCAGCCAAAAGAATCCACCTGGATGCAGCGTAGGCAAACGGGAAGCCTTAAAAAAAAAAAAAATACACAACCGCATGAAATAACGAAAAAACACATAACTAACTACCCAAGAGAAATAAATAAAAACATGTAACTGCCCACACGAAGTATAGCAAAAAAAAAACTAACCTCCTGCACAAAGTATTAACAAATACCGAAACCGCCAACTCCCACGTAGCAAAATAATAAAGTAATTAAACCCTAATCCACAAATAAAATAATTAAATATTAACCCCTTAACCACCAACCCCCCACTTTGCAATAAACCTAATTAACCTATTAACCCCTAAACCGCCAAACCCTCACATCGCAATAAACCTAATGTACCTATTAACCCCTAATCTGACAAACCCCCACATCGCAATAAACCTAATTAACCTATTAACCCCTAAACCAACAAACCCCCACATCACAATAAACCTAATTAACCTAATAACCCCTAAACCAACAAACCCCCACATCGCAATAAACCTAAATAACCTATTAACTCCTAAACCGTCAAACCCCCACAATGCAAATAACTACTTTAATTACTAAGCCCGCTAACCTAACATCCCCTAAATTAACCCCAATACTAAGTTACACTTAAAGGGACACTGTACCCAAATTTTTTCTTTTGTGATTCAGATAGAGCATGACATTTTAAGCAACTTTCTAATTTACTCCTGTTATCAAATTGTCTTCATTCTCTTGGTATCTTTATTTGAAATGCAAGAAAGTAAGTTTAGATGCCGGCCCATTTTTGGTGATCAACCTGGGTTGTTCTTGCTGATTGGTGGATAAACTCAACCACCAATAAAAAAGTGCTGTCCAGAGTTCTGAATAAAAAAAAGCTTAGATGTCGTCATTTTAAAATAAAGATAGCAAGAGAACGAAGAAAAATTGATAATAGGAATACATTAGAAAGTAGCTTAAAATTGCATGCTCTATCTGAATCATGAAAGAAAAAATTTGGCTTCAGTGTCCCTTTAAATAAAACCTAACATTAAATTACAAAAAAAAAATCTAAAATTACAAAAAATAAAAAACTCTAAAATTACAGAAAAAAATAAACAAAATTGGAGCCGCATGGAAGAAGACCTTCTCCGCCGGACTTCAGGAACTATTTGGGGCTTAGTCTTAGGCTTTTTTTAGGGTGGGTTTTTATTAGATTAGGTTTTTTTGGGCTGGAAAAGAGCTGATTGCCCCTTTCAGGGCAGTAAAAGAGCTGAATGCCCTTTTAAGGGCAATGTCCATGCAATGGGTAGTTTTTTTTTGGGGGGGGTGGATTTTTTTTAGATTAGGGTTTTTTGGGCTGGAAAAGAGCTGATTGCCCTTTTAAGGGCAATAAAAGAGCTGAATGGCATTTTAAGGGCAATGCCCATGCAATGGGTAGTCTATTTTTTTTTTAAAGTGTTAGGTTGTTTATTTTGGGGGGTTTAGTGGGTGGGGGGGTTACTGTTAGGGGGTTATTGGTAATTTTTGTAAGTAAAAGAGCTGTTTAACTTAGGACAATGCCCTACAAAAGACCATTTTAAGGGCTATTGGTAGTGCAGTATTAGATTAGGGGTGTTTTTATTTTGGGGGGGGGCTTTTTATTTTTATAAGGGTATTAGTTTAGGTTTAATTTTTTTTATTTTGGATAGCTTTGTTTATTTTTTTCTGAAATTTTACTTTTTTTTATTTGTTTTAACTTTAGCGTGGGGGTTTGTATTTTTTAAACATAAACTGCCATCTGGGCAGGCTTATCACCTAGTATATATATAAAACCTTCAAAAACCTTTTTATTAATATTAAAATTATATATTTTTATTACAAGGTGTTTATATATATTTTTCATTTGTTCTTTGCCACTTTTTTTAACCCTTCCAGTTTACTTCAGTTCCCAAGGTACACTAAATATTCTAGCACAGTTTTGCATTGCGTTTGAGTACAACCTATAACTTTCAACTTGTAATACCAGCGCAACTTAGGATGGTCACGATATCCAATAAAAGTATAGGCTGTGTTCAAGCGAAGACGGTCCGGCTAACCCTTCTTTGGTTATTGTGCTTTACCATGGACTTGTAATAAAGTGGCACGCTAATGGTAGTGGGGTCAAGCACCACCAATAACCTTAACTACAATCCTCGCACAACTATTAACTCTCTCTCCACCATATAATTAATCTTATTCCACCAGGCAACATTATAATGGTGAACTTTTTTCACACGCCACCCCCAAAAAACTATAAATACTAACCAAGAAGCCAAGCCAAGAATATTAATCCATAAAACAATACATGTAAGATAAAAAGGGTTATTCCCCTTTGGACTAATTCTTTGACCTTTATTCGGTTGATGCATCTTTCAGTTTAGACAATGGCCTAGATTCATAAATTCTTTGCAAAGGTGGGATCATGTTCAAATTCATTGGACGGACACCTATCGTTTTCCATTATTTCATTAGTGGCTATTCGTGCCATTAACATTTACTTGAAGTGCTAACAATGAAAACTTTGCACATCAAACCTGTACCACTAGCAACAAGTAAAGAAAACAAACCAATAATGGCAACCACAACACTTAGAAAAACATGCGTACAAAACAGTTTATGTAAATGTGAAAATAATAATTATAAAATCACTATTGTTACAAATTACACAGCCCTTGTTTCGTTCTCATCTAGAACAGGCAAATTTAAAAGCAGCTTAAGCAAAGCCTCAATGTACTGAAGCAAAAGACAAATTGAATCAGCACAGCGTAGCCTTTTTATATGTTACAAGATGGCTGGACTTAAATATGCCTCTAGGATATATTGATCAAGGGTGCAGTGGGAGTGAAAAGGGCAAGATGTCTGGTAATGGCAAGGTAACGTGTCTGCAGAGGCTGGTTGTAGGCCTTCCAGGGCATTCTAGTAGCATGGTTGGAAATTTTCCCCTTCAACTTGGCCTGGCATGCTGAATTTATGAAGACTCTATTGTGTCTTGTGATCGTGTCTTGATGATATGTTGTAAAATAAACACTTATAACTTAAACAATAACCACTGGATAAGTATTGGGTGAGATTGCTTCAATGGTTATTTATTTTTCAAGTTGCTATTTTCTGGGCTTGGCCAAGTTTCTCTTTAGTTTTATTCCCCACTATATTAAAATAACATTTTGTTACCTATATAATATATGTACCTATTTTATTGAGAGAAGATCACAAACGTATAAATATTATATTTGAGTACTTTAAATAATATTGCTGTTGTGTTTATATTAAAATCACAGCATAGGAACTAGTGTAGGATAAGCATTGAATCCATGCCTTACAATAACTATTTGAGAAAAGCCAATTGATGTTGTAAGTGTACTGAAGCTTTGTACTTTTATACAGCTAGCTAACTGCAAGCTGTGCACATAGCACCCTCTTACACAGCAAATATGGCTTATGTATATAGTAATGTGCACATAACACAACATGCATATTACATATCAGTATCCATTACTGGTAGCATCAGCAGAATCGCTATTCTCATATTTAGAAAAAACAAGGTTTTCAACTTGATATGAAGTATTTTGTTTATATATTTTGTTTTGTTGTGTTTTGTTTTGTCATGTGCTCAAATTGTTCTTTTTTTTTTAAGAGTAAACAGGATGGGTGTATGGAGGTATGCAAAGGACAAACATAAGTTTGGTCCTATTAAAGAGAGGTATATACATATTGAGGTAATATTTATATATATATCCAACAAAAGCAGGCACTCACCGGGTTTGAAGTGGCAAAAAACTTTATTCCAACAGAGTGACATTTCAGGGTTTTACCCCTGTCCTCAGACTCAAACAACAACAATGAAATGCTCAACAACCTCCCTTAAATACCCTGTTCACCATACATGTGTTTCCAATAACCGTTATTTACCTCGTGTGCAAAACCAGGTGTTAGCAAGCACTTAGCATACATCACTAATAGGCATTGCATGTAGCCTAGCAACCAAACACTAAGAATTCTAAGAATTTCAAGAATTTCTAGATGCACCTAAGCAGTAGAATCTATACAACAATTGACAACATATGTGTGTTTTTTTAAAGTGACCATATAATATCCGCTACCGTGACTTATAAAACATCTGTTTACCTAATTATGTGTAGCAGTAGTTACCCAGTGCCTGTGCAAGCGTCACTAATCGATGCGTGGGATATGTGTAACTTAGCAACTAATCGCCTGCTAGACACATAGGGGCATATGTATCAAGCTCCGAATGGAGCTTGATGCCCCGTGTGTCTGGCGAGCCTGACAAGTTATGAAACAGCGGTCACAAAGAGTACGATCGGGTTGATTGACACCTCCTGCGAGTCTGCAGGGGCGGAGTTGCACCAGCAGCTCTTGTGAGCTGCTGGTGCAATGCTGAATACGGCGAGCGTATTGCTCACCGTATTCAGCGAAGTCTGGCGGACCTGATCAGGTCCGCCAGACTTTGATAACTTGGGGCCACTGTATCCAATGTGTTAACTATCTCTACTATTACCCAGAAAATACATATAAACATAAAAACATAAAGAAATGTTAAAAACACTAAATCTCTATTCAGCGTGTCAAGAAACCTTTATATTAATACGTGGCTACTATAACTATTCCTAGGGCTCAAAAAACTGCCTCTATTGGAAAGCATGTAAACACAGTATGAAGTAAAACACAATTGACCATAGTAGATTATAGTAAGGGCATATACATAGCACCAATTAACTAATATATCCTTGGTCACTATTAGACCGGGCGTAACGCAGCAGTGTACATATAGAAAATTGTCCACAAAATTACACACAATGTTACATCTAACTAAGTTTCCTAAACTGAACTTGAATTGCACATATATACATCTAGCAAATACGGATATATAATTTGTGCTAGGCATAGAAAGATTGGCACCGGGACGTTACAGAAAGCTGTGCCATTACATTTTTGTATTAAGGCCCTTCTGGATCAATGTGTCCAGTTCAAAAGTCCACCTAGCCTCTCTCTGCATAATTATCTTATTCCGGTCTCCTCCTCTTGTCAATGGAGGGACAAGATCAATGAGAGTATATCTCAACTCTGATACATTATGATTGTTCTGTAGGAAGTGGTGTGCCACAGGTTGCTCTGACTCTTTGTTTTTGATAGCTGCATGGCTGGTGCTTCTATGGTTAGCCATCCTTGTCCTCAGATCATCACTTGTTTTTCCTACATAAAACAAACTACAAGGACAGTGTAGTAAATATACCACAAATTCGGTGGTGCACGTCAACCTGTGCTTAGGGAAGTATTTTTTCCTGTTCCTCGGATGATGAAAGAAGGATCACGTCAGCATTCCATTACATGTGGTACAACCGCTACATTTGTAGCAACCAGGTTTTGTATTTTCCAACCATGTCTTTGTCTTGTAGCAATGTGTCGGGTCCGTTTTTTGTAGAATGTCTTTTAAAGATCTTCCTCTTCTGGATCCTATCCTTGGTGTGCCCATCTTATTAAAGGGTAGTGTATCATCACTGCAGAGTATCTCCCAATTATCCTTTAGAATTCTACCAGACTCATTTTTATCTGCTGAGTATGTCATAGCCAGGGTCATTTTGTCCTCACTCACTACATTCATCTTTTTGTTTCTGACATCCTTGTCATTCAATGCAGATATATGTTCATTCAGAAGTCGGTTATGGTACCCCCTTTGTAGGAAACGTTGTCTCATCTCCTCCACTTGTATTTCTGCTTGCTTTTCATCTGTGTTATTTCTTACCACCCTGATGAATTGAGATTTTGGAAGGGCTTTCTTCAAGGCAGGCAGATGACAGCTTGAAGCCTACAATAAAGAATTTGTATCCGTCGGTTGTCGGTACAATGTGGTGCTAATCCTATTGTCCTTTATGCATAGTTAAGATCTAGGAATTCTATCTCGTTCCTGTTGTGATTCATCTTGAATTTCAATGATTGATGTTCTGAGTTGAGTTCATTGAACCATGTTATGAGGTCCTCTTCCTGTCCTGTCCATACCAGTAGTAGGTCATCGATATATCTCTTGAAATAGATGATTTCTGACCTTTGGAAGCACATTGTTCTGTTGTTTTCAAATTCCAACATAAATAAGTTGTCATACGAAGGTGCCATGCTGGAGCCCATAGCTGTGCCCATAAGTTGGAGAAAAAAACTGGTTTTCAAAACGAAAATAATTTTTCTGCATGCATATCTCCAATAAATCCAGTATGAGTTCAATAGGTGGACCCACATATGGATATTTCGATAGCTGTTTCCTCACTGCTGCCAAGCCTTCTTGGTGGGGAATAACCGTGTACAAGCAAGTGACATCTAGTGTCACTAGCAAGTCTTCTTCCTTGACATGTAGGTCTCTAAGGGACATGATAACTTCGTTGGAATCCTTGATATATGTATTCATGTTCTGGACCAGGGGTTGCAGTAGGCTAGCCATGTAAATCGCCAGTGGCTAAAGTATGGATCCCACCGCAGAGACGATGGGGCGTCCGGGAGGTCTTTGTAGGTTCTTGTGGATCTTAGGTAGTGTATAGAAGATTGGAGTCTTTGGGTAATCAACCTTTAGGTATGCCATTGTTTGTTGGTCTATCAATTTGTCATTATACACATCCATAAGATAGTCATCTATCTCTTTCTTGAACTTTTGGGTTGGGTCTCTTGGCAATTTGCAATAAACCAACGTATCATCCAGTTGGGAGAGTATTTCTTCCCGGTAGTAGCTATAATCCAAGATGACAATTGCCTCACCACATATGTTGTCAATTGTTGTATAGATTCTACTGCTTAGGTGCATCTAGAAATTCTTGAAATTCTTAGAATTCTTAGTGTTTGGTTGCTAGGCTACATGCAATGTTTATTAGTGATGTATACTAAGTGCTTGCTAACACCTGATTTTGCACAGAAGGTAATTAACGGTTATTGGAAACACGTGTATGATCATTGTTGTTGTTTGAGTCTGAGGACGGGGGTAAAACCCCCAAACCCGGTGAGTGCCTGCTTTTGTTGGAAGTCTATGAAATATGTTGCTGAGCACCCTGGTCAAAAGGATTGTATCGTGAGTGCTAAACTGCTGTGTACTAGTTATATATATATATATATATATATATATATATATGGAGAGTGGGGGGTTTAGAGAAAAGCGCCTCTATAGGAATCTATTCCCACATTCCCTGTATAGGTTAATATACAAACAAAGTTGTTTTAGTGTAGAAACTGTACAAGATTGGAATTTGTGCTGTATAGAATTCCAACTAATAATACAATGTTATATTATAGTAATCACTAATTGTAATTGGTACACTCAATTGTGTGTGTTTGCATATGTTCCATATAAATTACAATAACAAGGTAGTCCAACCACAAATTAGATGTGGAAGAGTAAATGTTGCAAATGCAATAAAGCTTAACACACTCTATCCAGTAGGTATTGCACTTACTAGAACAAACCTCAATCGTATGAGGTAAGTTGCCGCCTCTTGTAAGTGAAAAACTTCAGGATTCCAGTAGTGTGGATAGATATTTGGCCGTCTGTGTCTTGCCTTCTCCTCTCAGAGTATGGATTCTGTGTTCTGTGTCTTTGCCTTCTCCTCTCAGAGTATGGATTCTGTATTCTGTGTCTTTGCCTTCTCCTCTCAGAGTATGGATTCTGTGTTCTATGTCTTTGCCTTCTCCTCTCAGAGTATGGGTTCTGTATACTGGTGATGGAATTTCTCCAAGTTCCCTGCAGTGTTTATATGGAAATAAAGGCAGAAGAGAAAAACATAGCGTAAAATGCTTTTTATTTAGATAAAAAGTTATATAAAAAGACAAGTGGCCACTCACATGTTCAATCCTCAAACATATGAGGTATGTAAAAGACACTCAGTATTAACCTGTGTTGCTCCACTTAAAGGATCTGGTGTGCAAGTGTTTTTGCTTTCAGTTTCACGGAAAATATCTTACAGAGATATATCCCAGGACATCCCCCCTTTCTTTGAGATATACGGCTGCCACTACTGAATCCCCTACCTACCCTGCAACCTAAGCCACTTCCTGCGCTAACTAGGTTTTGTAGGGACTTACCCCCTACAATATACCCCCCACTTTGTCCATATATATATATATATATATATATATATATATATATAGATACAAAAAGAGAAAAAAAGCCGGATACGGTCTTGAGTTAAATTAAAACGTCCAATTTATTGGTCAATGTTAAAAATTGACAGTACTCAAACGAAAAAAGTCTAACATGTTTCGGCACACGGCCTTACTCATAGACATAATTTTCTTAATGAAAACCGCCAGTATTTAAAAGCAGTAGTGAGTAACTATTGGTTGTCATTAATTGCTAACAGGTAACAAGTGATAATATACTTAAACAATAAGAGAACCCAACTAACAATGCTGTTGGATAAAAACATGATTGCTGCACAGATATATGGATTTAACATATATAGGTGGCATATAAATCCCAACAAAATTAATATTTAATGAAAATATACCATATATGTGGCAGCTAGTTTACATTCAATTGAATCAGCAAGTATATATATAAATGAATAAATCTATACAGACAGATTACAGTATACAAAAATAAACCATGTAAAGATTATATTGGTTCGCTGAAGCAATTTGGAAAATCACATACTTGTGATCATGCATACAATATTAATACATAAGCCTAAAACAATTTTAAATGGCTACTGTATATATGGGCTTTTGGAAAAACACCTCAGTTTCATACAATTTTTGTATATATTAATGATAGTCTCAAATATATTTAAATCTGTTGTTGATAACAATGTTAATAATAATTGAGCACAAAAAGGCAAATGAAATTAAGAAGATTGTGTTATAGAAGTACAAATACTCCTATTGGTGATGTGAACACATACAGGAGAAATAATAATTTGGTGCTTGGTGTATATCATTGATTCAAAACGGTTAATTACAAGGTGAACCTTGTGTTCTTAGAAAATATGTTTTAACAGCACCAATTCTCCTGTTAATGTAAACACCAACAGACACTAGTTGCTTATTGAAGAAATTATTCAAATTTGGATATGAGTTACTCAAAAGTGTGCTCAGGGGAAAACTTTGTAATTGGTTTAATATAAATGGAATAGTGGGGTGGGGGTTTAGTGCATTATGTTGTGGGCATATATAAACCCCTCACAAAATGAATACTGTTTGTGGTTGTCCTAAACAAATTATCAGATTGATACATGATCATATAATGTCTGGTGAATTATTCCCAAAAATTTATAATGTCATTGATGGAATTATATCCATCAGGGATACGCGATTTTAAAGTGAAGATCCAAAAAGCTTCTTTTTTCAAGAGAGCCTTGTTTCGATCGCCACCTCTATTTTGTGCCTGTATGTGGTCAATGACCATCCATCTAAAGGTTGTGTTACTGCTAGCATGTATCTGAATGAAATGCTTAGCCATATCAGATACAGGATCTGATCGTTTAATATCCGATAGATGTTGACGGATGCGTTCTCTAACCTCCCTTGAAGTGCATCCCACATATTGTTTTGGGGTGCATGTGCACCAAATCACATATACTGCAAATTTTGTGCGACAATTCACGCAACTTTTTACTGTATATGTCTTATTTGTGGTGGCGGAGGAAAAGACATTGCCTCTTTGAATAAAGCTGCAAGGGATGCATGCATTGTAACCACACTTGTACATGCCCCTAGTTTGCAGCCACGAGCTTGTTGTTGTTTTATCCTTAGGTAAAGCACTGGGGGAAATAATATTTCCTATAGTGCAACCTTTCCTGTAGGAAAACCTACATCCTTTGTCGATGAAAGGTACCAATCCCTCATCTGCCTTAAGCATAGGTAAATGTTTACGAATGATCTTACAGATGTTATCATAGTCAGATGAATATTGAGTAACAAAGGTAACCCGATCACTAGTGGGATTGGTCCTTTTGGGTTTATTTGTCAACAAAGTTTTCCTGTCCAAACTATCCACTTCATTTTTTGCCTTTTGAATGGCTGTGTTTTGGTAACCTCTACTCTTGAGTCTGTGAGTAAGGTCTTCACTTTGTATAGCACAATCTTGTTTGTCAGAACAATTCCTTTTTATTCTAATATACTGTCCCTTTGCTATGGCATAGGGAACATTTAGTGGGTGGTTGCTTCTACCATGTAGGAGTGTATTGCCTGATATAGGCTTTCTAAAAATTTGTGTTTTTACATTGTTAGTACCGACCGGATTGCTTAGCTGAACATCTAGAAAATTTATAGATGTTTTGTTTGTTTCAAAAGTGAATTTGAGACCCCATTCATTTTCATTTAGATATCCAATGAACTCTTCAATGAGTGTGGGCTGACCAATCCAGATCAACAGTAGATCGTCTATAAAACGATTGTAGCTTTTGATATACCGAAGGAAAGGATTCTGTTCCCCATATATCATGCTAAGTTCGAACCAACCCATTACTAAATTTGCATATGAGGGCGCAAATTTCGCCCCCATTGCTGTTCCTTGCAACTGGAGATAAAAGGAATCATCAAATGTCATTGAATGAAGAGAATGCTGAATTAAATTTGGGCACATGCAATGCCCATATTGGGTTTAAACCAAAATCTACGTTTTATCCTTTACAAACAAGGGGGGACACATTGGTTGCTTTCCAAAAAAGAATTGAGAAAGACCTGATTGATCTTGCCAAAAAACCCTTAAAAAGTAAACCCAATCTCACCAAACAAGAGAGAACTGCTTTGACTTCATTAAAGTCAAACGCAGATTTGGTGATCAAGCACGCCGATAAAGGTGGAAGTGTTGTCATCTGGGACTTAAAATCATATAAAGGGGAGATTATGAGGCAGCTTAATAATCCTACTGATTACAAGGTTTTACCTTGTGATCCTGTACACAAATTTAAAAAGGACCTCATCTCCCTTTTGGATGATGGCCTCATGTTTGGCCACATTGACGACAAAACTTTTGATTTTTTGTCCGTTGACAATCCCATTACCCCTATTATACATGTCTTGCCCAAGGTGCACAAAAGCACTGTGAATGTAAAAGGTAGACCGATTGTGTCTGGTATTGGTTCGCTTTGCGAACCACTATCGGAATGGCTGGACAGCATATTGCAGCCACTTGTTGTTTCCTTACCAAGCTTTTTGAAAGATACCAAACATGTGCTTCAAATTTTTGATGGCTTTATATGGCAAGAAGAATTTTCTTGGCTAACAGTAGACGTTGTAGCTTTATACTCATCTATCCCCCATACTATGGGGATCCTTGCTGTTAAATTCTATTTGGAAAATAAAACAAATTATACTAAAGAATTTATTCAATTTATCTTGGATGTGTTGCAATTTTTATTAACACATAATTATTTTAAATTTGATGATTCCTTTTATCTCCAGTTGCAAGGAACAGCAATGGGGGCGAAATTTGCGCCCTCATATGCAAATTTAGTAATGGGTTGGTTCGAACTTAGCATGATATATGGGGAACAGAATCCTTTCCTTCGGTATATCAAAAGCTACAATCGTTTTATAGACGATCTTCTGTTGATCTGGATTGGTCAGCCCACACTCATTGAAGAGTTCATTGGATATCTAAATGAAAATGAATGGGGTCTCAAATTCACTTTTGAAACAAACAAAACATCTATAAATTTTCTAGATGTTCAGCTAAGCAATCCGGTCGGTACTAACAATGTAAAAACACAAATTTTTAGAAAGCCTATATCAGGCAATACACTCCTACATGGTAGAAGCAACCACCCACTAAATGTTCCCTATGCCATAGCAAAGGGACAGTATATTAGAATAAAAAGGAATTGTTCTGACAAACAAGATTGTGCTATACAAAGTGAAGACCTTACTCACAGACTCAAGAGTAGAGGTTACCAAAACACAGCCATTCAAAAGGCAAAAAATGAAGTGGATAGTTTGGACAGGAAAACTTTGTTGACAAATAAACCCAAAAGGACCAATCCCACTAGTGATCGGGTTACCTTTGTTACTCAATATTCATCTGACTATGATAACATCTGTAAGATCATTCGTAAACATTTACCTATGCTTAAGGCAGATGAGGGATTGGTACCTTTCATCGACAAAGGATGTAGGTTTTCCTACAGGAAAGGTTGCACTATAGGAAATATTATTTCCCCCAGTGCTTTACCTAAGGATAAAACAACAACAAGCTCGTGGCTGCAAACTAGGGGCATGTACAAGTGTGGTTACAATGCATGCATCCCTTGCAGCTTTATTCAAAGAGGCAATGTCTTTTCCTCCGCCACCACAAATAAGACATATACAGTAAAAAGTTGCGTGAATTGTCGCACAAAATTTGCAGTATATGTGATTTGGTGCACATGCACCCCAAAACAATATGTGGGATGCACTTCAAGGGAGGTTAGAGAACGCATCCGTCAACATCTATCGGATATTAAACGATCAGATCCTGTATCTGATATGGCTAAGCATTTCATTCAGATACATGCTAGCAGTAACACAACCTTTAGATGGATGGTCATTGACCACATACAGGCACAAAATAGAGGTGGCGATCGAAACAAGGCTCTCTTGAAAAAAGAAGCTTTTTGGATCTTCACTTTAAAATCGCGTATACCTGATGGATATAATTCCATCAATGACATTATAAATTTTTGGGAATAATTCACCAGACATTATATGATCATGTATCAATCTGATAATTTGTTTAGGACAACCACAAACAGTATTCATTTTGTGAGGGGTTTATATATGCCCACAACATAATGCACTAAACCCCCACCCCACTATTCCATTTATATTAAACCAATTACAAAGTTTTCCCCTGAGCACACTTTTGAGTAACTCATATCCAAATTTGAATAATTTCTTCAATAAGCAACTAGTGTCTGTTGGTGTTTACATTAACAGGAGAATTGGTGCTCTTAAAACATATTTTCTAAGAACACAAGGTTCACCTTGTAATTAACCGTTTTGAATCAATGATATACACCAAGCACCAAATTATTATTTCTCCTGTATGTGTTCACATCACCAATAGGAGTATTTGTACTTCTATAACACAATCTTCTTAATTTCATTTGCCTTTTTGTGCTCAATTATTATTAACATTGTTATCAACAACAGATTTAAATATATTTGAGACTATCATTAATATATACAAAAATTGTATGAAACTGAGGTGTTTTTCCAAAAGCCCATATATACAGTAGCCATTTAAAATTGTTTTAGGCTTATGTATTAATATTGTATGCATGATCACAAGTATGTGATTTTCCAATTGCTTCAGCGAACCAATATAATCTTTACATGGTTTATTTTTGTATACTGTAATCTGTCTGTATAGATTTATTCATTTATATATATACTTGCTGATTCAATTGAATGTAAACTAGCTGCCACATATATGGTATATTTTCATTAAATATTAATTTTGTTGGGATTTATATGCCACCTATATATGTTAAATCCATATATCTGTGCAGCAATCATGTTTTTATCCAACAGCATTGTTAGTTGGGTTCTCTTATTGTTTAAGTATATTATCACTTGTTACCTGTTAGCAATTAATGACAACCAATAGTTACTCACTACTGCTTTTAAATACTGGCGGTTTTCATTAAGAAAATTATGTCTATGAGTAAGGCCGTGTGCCGAAACATGTTAGACTTTTTTCGTTTGAGTACTGTCAATTTTTAACATTGACCAATAAATTGGACGTTTTAATTTAACTCAAGACCGTATCCGGCTTTTTTTCTCTTTTTGTATCTGTTTCGTTATCCCTTGCAAAAGCCAGGTCTTGTAGCGAACTTTCTGATTCCTGGTAAAAATCAGGGATATTTCCATTTGTTCCCCGGACTGGGATTTTCGAAGTTGCCCTAGAAGGATTGGCCGAGCGGTGGAGCTACGTCACAGACGAGCACGGATTGGCTGGTATCGACTAAGGGGCGTGACAGGAAGTGCAGCCACGCCAGAGAGCGGACGCAAGGAGTGGATATTGCAAGAATTCACCGGTCTTCCAGAGGTGCAGCGGTGGCCGTGCCGTATGGTAAAGTTACCGGAGAATCATAAGTTAAACCCTCCATTCATTTATCTGCTGTAAAGAATCCTGTGAATCCTTACCCCTGTTGATCCACGATGTCTTTCCATTTCCCCACCGAGCTCAGGCATACTTCATTGAGGTCTTCAGAGTGACTGTTTGTCACGGCAGGAAACCACAATTCAGCCTTGATGTTTTTCTCTGTGTTTTCTATATATATATATATATACACATACATACACACATACTCACACACACAAATGTTTTGTAAGAACTTTCCCTGTTTAGGTTGCTACTTATTACAGCTTCAAATCTGGCATTTAAAGGGACGATAAATACCTTGAGATTCTTTTATAAAATGTTTATTTATAAATAGTAAAACAACTTTTCATTATATATTTTGCCCCCTTTTTATGTAGTTTAGCTGTAAAAATTTAAGATTTTCTAGATATCTGAGCGGGAAATGCACCCTACTGACTTTTTAAGATTAACCCTGCTAAATTGAATGCACATTCATTAAACAATCACGGATGTTCATCTCATTTTCACTAAACGAATATCTGAACGAATACAGTACAAAAGTTAAAGAAAATTAAGGAATAATGAGGTATTTGTCAGTATTCATCAGCGTTCTTTAAATAGCTGCTATATCTTTAGCGTACTGGAGATCTGCTCTTCTTCTTAACAGAGCCCCGGCCACACTAATAGGAGACTTAGTGTGGCGCCTCCTTTTAGAATGTTCTTTAGTGCAGGGCCAGGGAGCCACCGCACTAAGATTCCGATTAGTGCAGCCGGGGGTCTGTGAAGAAGAGGAAGTGTGGCTCTCCAGAGCGCTAAAGGTAAGTATAAATCTACAGATGAACTTTTTTCACCTGTAGCTTTGGAACATGTACATATGGTTAACGAAAACAAATGTAAATGGTAAAGATTTGTTTTGTTTTAAATGAGATAAATATTGAATAGAATGGGGCACGGAATATTTAAAATACGAAGCATTTTGAATATTCAAAACAAAAGATTTGGTCAAACCGAAAATTTCAACTGTGCACTTGTCTACTTTATAGTGGCTAGCCTTGTCTGCAGACTCAAGCTCTCATTGGCTCCTACAAATAAGGCAAATGATGGGTGGAGCTTGGCTACTGAAAAACAATTGCAGTAAACAAGGTATTTGGACTTGGTTGATATTTTATTCTATAGTAAGACAACAAAAATATCTATAATTAGAAGGCGTTCACTGTCCCTTTTAAATATAAAACCTTCATTTTGATAAGAACAACTAAACATACATTTCTGATGTCTTGCACTAATTTTTTTATTTAATTTTAATAATGTCCCTGCCAAATATAGTTGCCTCAGAAGATAACTGCCTTGTTTCTGTTTAATCTGAACTTTAAAAACTAAGGGCTCGTTTCCATTGAGTCGGTATACATGGACCTGTGAGCTACAGAATTAGCTAACAACTAAAATTATGGCTTATGGCTCCATTTTAGTATCAGGTTTCCATAGAAATATTTTGCGCTATGCGTGTAGTCACTCTTTTTGTGTATGCATACGTTAATGTTCTGTTAACGCTTCCAACCGATGACAGATTTGTTGAAAAACATGTTATAACATGTTCATTGCTATGGTAACACGACCGTACATTATAAAAGTTACATTCAGCACCTGCGCTCTTTACCTGTGATCACTTCTAGAAAGAAAGACACAGGAGTTAGTTGCGCTGATTGGAATTTAGTAGTTTGTAGAGTTAGAGAATTGGAGAAAGCTTTATTTGATATTTTTCTTATTGTAGGACACATAATAATTAGGAACACATATACATATCCATGCATTAGTTAATATACACACATAAGTTTGTGCACACACACAGCCTCACATATATATATATATATACACGCCTTTTTTTTGTTTTCTACCAATCACACATAACATACATACATACACATACAAATACTTTTTTTTTTCATTATCCCGGTATCCAAAAGTTGCTTACAAGAAAATCATCATTAAAGAACAGTACACTGTTTAATAGGAAATTGTTTTCCTATTAATGTATTTTCAATGACTTGTTATACCAGTTGTAGAATATAAATTGTATGAGAAATTTAATTTTGAGGTTTATTTGTGTATAGTGATGTCGCGAACTGTTCGCCAGAGAACAGTTCCCGGCGAACATAGCTTGTTCGCGTTCGCCGCTGCGGGCGAACATATGCGATGTTCGATCCGCCCCCTATGTGTCATCATTGAGGAAACTTTGACCCTGTATGTCACAGCCTTCTGACACATTAGAGCCAATCAGCATCAGACACTCCCTCACAGACCCTCCCAGCTTCTTGGCAGCAGTCATATTAGACTCATTACGATCTTGCTTTGTTAGAGAGAGGACCTTTTGTGTTGCTTCTGCTGATATTATAGGGAAATAGATAGCTAGGCTAGTGTATTTAGTGTCCACTACAGTCCTGAAGGACTCCTCTCATCTCTGCTGCAAGTACAGCACCCCAAAAAGCCCTTTTTAAAGCTATAACTTCAGTCGTTTTTTTTTTTTTTCTTTCTATTTTTATTTGCATTTGCCTGGCTTTCAGCCTGTGTGTGAGGCTCACAGCATATGCTGTGATTAGTGCCACCACTGATATCTGCCTAACAACATTAGTTTAAATTTAACCAACAAAAATTTGAAATTATTTTGCTAGTGTAATTTATTTTCATTTTCTATCAGGCCTGTGACTGTGTCTCAGGCTCACACAGTATATACTCTGGTTCATTGCTCTGTGCCAGCCACCACTCATATCCGCTTATAACATTATTTTAAATTTAAAAAAAAACTTTTAAATAATTTTGCTAGTGTAATCTAATTTCATTTTCTATCATGCCTGTGTGTTTTGCTGACTTACAGAGCATACTGTGTTTAATTGCTGCCCTCCCTAGTCTATCAGCCACGACTCATATGTGTTTAACCTTTTTTTAAATTCCCAAAAAAAAATTAAAATCATTTTGCTAGTGTAATCTAATTTTATTTTATATCAGGCCTGTGTGTATCTGACTTACAGAGCCTACTGTGGTTAATTGCGGCCTTACCAAGGCTAGCAGCCACGACTCATATGTGTTTAACCTTTTTCTTTAAATTAAAAAAAAAAAACTTTAAATCATTTTGCTAGTGTAATCTAATTTTATTTTCTATCAGGCCTGTGTGTATCTGACTTACAGAGCCTACTGTTTTTAATTGCTGCCCTTCCAAGGCTATCAGCCACGACTCATATGTGCTTAACCTTTTTCTTTAAATTAAAAAAAAAAATCTTTAAATCATTTTGCTAGTGTAATCTAATTTTATTTTCTATCAGGCCTGTGTGTATCTGACTTACAGAGCATACTGTTGTTTTTTGTTTTTTTTAAATAGTTTATTTAGTTTTTGGCAGAGAAAAAAAAAATGAAAGTAGGGCACAATCGCTCATGTTGTGCACCACGCAGGGTAAATCAAAATACATACATAACAAAATGATATTCTGGTGACAACACATGAAACAAAGAACAAGATGTTGATTATACATGTGCTTACCTAAACAATAAAGCGTGGAACTATATCTATACTGCACCTTATCTGGTGCGACAAACATGTAGATAATAAGAAAAAAAAAAAAAAAAAAAAATATTTTACCCCTCCACCGCTGCATGCCCGACAACCCTAAAAACCATATCTTTCAATACCAAGCTACTGGGAATATTTCCCTCAGAATTAGGCCTTCAAAGAACTCTGATTTATGAAACGCTTTAGTAAGGATATATTGGATGGTAAGAGGATATGTCTGAATAATTTTAATCCATTTATTAAAAAATCTTTGAATTTGTTTATTATGCAGTTTTGAGGTGTTATATTGTTCAAAGATAATCTGTTGTTTTACTGCTTCCAAAAATATACTGAAAGAGGGAGGTTTCCTATGTTTCCAGCTTCTTAATAATAGATTACAAACAATTAATATGATCGTATTAATCAAGTCAGCGTTATGACCTCCTACACTTTAGAAAAAGATTATTTTTGGATCAAAGTCAAAGTACTCAGGATAGAATTTATTTAACCAGAAATTAACTTTCTGCCAGAATTGCCGCACTTTTGGACAATACCAGAAACAATGTAACAAATCTGCCCTAGGCAGAGAACATTTATAACAGAGGCCCATATTATCATGTGACCAAAGAGCCAGTCTTTTCGGGGAGATGTATGCATTATTGAGTAATTTTAAGTGAGATTCGTGCCAAGAGAAACGGAGGGGCGCTTCCACCAACCATTTAATACTCTTTTTAATTAAATCATGATTAATTTCTTCAAAGTGTCTCGACCAGTACGATATATATTGTTCAGAATTTAATTGGCCCTGCTTTGCCAGTAAGATATTATATAAGAGTGAGATAGAGTGTTTTCCTTGTTTATATAGCTTTATATACCCTCCAATTTCTGCAAAACATTCTGACCAATTTCCTAACTGTAATTTCTTATTTAGAAAATGACGTATCTGTAAATAAGCAAATAAATGCTTGTTAGAAAGATTAAATTCATTGGCAATGCTTTCAAAAGTTCTTATATTAGATTGCTCATCCAAAAGCTGTGTTATCTTGGAGAGTCCTCTATTATCCAATTCTCTGAATGGCTTACAAAAACATCCAGGTCAGAACTCAGGATTCCTCTAATCAATAGAAAAATTGATATATGATAGTTAATCTTAAGACGAGAACATAGCAGTTGCCAAGCTTTCACTACATTATAAATACTGGTACACATTTTTATACTAGTTGGTAGCTGCGCACTAGGGCAGTGTAGAATAGTTTTGCATGAAAACGGCTATATAAAAGTCTCTTCTAAACTTGTATTAGTCAATGCCTCCACGGTATGTAACCAGTCTACCCCATAGCGAGCCAAAATAGCTAAATTATATGACTTAATATCTGGGAAAGCTAGACCACCAAGCTCCTTCTGCTGAGATAACTTTTTAATCGAAATCATCTGTCTCGACTTATTCCAAAAAAACTTAACACAGGCCTGATTAAACAATTTAATATATTTTGCCTTAATAAATAAAGGGAGATTGTTCATTACAAATAATATCTGAGGGAACAAAATGTTTTTTATCATTGTGATTTTAGCTGAAAGAGAAATTGGGAACAATGCCCAGCGTTGTAGCTTGGCTTTAATATTTACAAAGAAAGGAGTAAAATTAAGTCTGTACCAGCTATTTGGATCTCTATGTAGTATAATTCCAAGATATCTGAAACTCTCAACCTCCTTTAGGTCGTATTGGCTCCTACTATCTTTATTTTTATATATCCAAAAAATCTCAGATTTGGTGGTGTTTACCTTGTAACCTGAAATTCTGCTGAATAGTTCTAAGGCGCCAAACGCTATAGGAATATTTTTATATGTATGTTAAAAATATAGTAGTAAATCATCTGCATAGAGTGACAAGACTAATTTCTGATCTCCAATATTTATCCCCTCAAGTTCTTGCCGAAGATAGATTGCTAAAGGTTCAATGGCCAAATTAAATAAAAGGGGAGAAAGTGGGCAGCCCTGACGGGTACCTTTCTCCATTTTAAAAAAAGAAGTTTGAGTGTTTTTAATCGCTATGGAAGAAATCAGATAATTGTATATAGTTTTAACAAACTCTATCAAATTTCCTGAAAAACCAAATTTTATCAGGGCCACATGTAAGTGTTCCCATATTATGGAGTCAAATGCCTTCTCCGCGTCAATCATAACCATAGCTATATCGTCTTGATATGTTACTTTCTCCTTATTAATTTTATTCCAAAAATATTCTATCAACATATATGCCTTTCTGATATTTTTAGTAAGTGACCTATTGCACATAAAACCAGCTTGTTCCTGATGGATAACTTCTTGAAGTACTTCCTTAAAACGATTCGCTATTATAGAAGTTAATAATTTATAGTCTATGTTCAGCAAGGAAATAGGTCTATAGGACCCTGGATATGTTAAATTTTTATCTTTTTTTGGTATAAGGGTTATGATTGACGCTGAGAAAAACCTTGACATTAATTTTCCCCCCTGTAAAGTATTCATTGAATAAACAAGTTAAGATAAAAACAATCTCTGATTTTAGCAACCTATAAAACTCAGCCGGTATTTGGTCCGGTCCGGGTGCCTTACCAAGTTTGGTTCCCTCTATTGCCTTCATGACCTCGGCTGGAGAGATAGGCGAGTTCATTAGCTTCACTTGATCTGCGGTAATCTGTGGGCAATTAATACTGCTCCAGAATATCTTACTGGCTTCTTTATCTATAGCTTTCGAAGCGTATATATTCTTATAATAATCATAAAAAACTTTACTGATATCCTCTGTTCGTGTATATTTCTGACCATCCACAATCACATTCTCAATTATGTTCTTCCGTTTTCTGGCTCTATCTAACCTTGACAGGAACTTCACTGATTTACCATATCTGCCGCCATAAACAGAATTTAATCTAGCTTCCTGCTGCATCATTTTGGCTAAAAGAAACGAGTCTCTTTCTTGTCTAGCCTTTCGATATTCTAGCCAATATTTCCTTAATGGATTATTTGTATAGTTCTGAAAGGCCCTGGAAACAGCTTTTGCTAATTGAATCTCACGAGCCGTAGCCTTTTTTTTTAAAGTAATCATGTATAATTTAATCTTCCCCCCTTAAATATGCTTTGGCCGCCTCCCAAAATACTTCATAATTGTTAGCATAGTCTTGATTATTAATACAATATTCACGCCACTTATTCTTTATCCATATTTGGAAAGATCTATCATTAATCATATATTTTGGGGAAAAAAAGTTGTTTCCCGAACTTACATACTCATCACTAGCCCCTACCTCAAGTGATATTATAGCGTGATCTGATATTATAATTTCACCGATGTCTGCAGATACATCTTCCCGTAATAGGGCATTTGAAACTAAGAAAAAATCAATGCGCGACAAGGATCTATGTACCTAAGATTCACAAGTAAAACTTTTTCCATCAGGGTGATGAACCCACCATATATCATGTAAACTTAGTTCTTCACATATTTGAAAAAATATTTGAGAATTTTGCATAGACCTTCTATTCTGTCTATGAGACAACCTATCTAGTGATGGTATTGGAGTTAAATTAAAATCTCCGGCAAGTATTATATTTTGATCTTCTTTCAGCATTAATCTTGCCGTCATATCATTCCAGAAAAATTGGTCCTTGACATTGGGCCCATAAATATTACACACTACATATTTTACTTTTTTAATTTCCAGTGTTAAAATTATCCATCTATCATTAAAATCTATTTGGCTTTCTTGGATATTGTATTCCAAATCCTTACTAAATAAAAAAGCAACCCCCCGCTTTCTCTTGGCACAATCTGATGCTATTACTTGTCCCACCCATTTGCACTTAAGTTTCTGGGCTTCAGTATTTTTAAGGTGTGTTTCCTGCAATAGGACAATATCAGGTTTAAATTTGGCTAAATGTTTAATTATCAACTTTCTTTTTTTTGGGGGTTGTTATCCCTCCTACATTTCATGAGATAAACTTTATTTTCCTCATTTTATTAGTAGCCTTTTTTTAGTTACTTTCTGTATGATAGGTCAGAAACTACAGGTCTGCAGCGGGGGAGAGAGCACAGCAACAACGACAAAAAATAAAAAAACGCACCTCCATAATATTTTAAAAAACAACCTTAAGGCCCCTAAAGCTAAAATTTTTAACATCTTAGGTCTCTTCTTTAACCATCTATTTTACCGTACTTGCCTACTTTTGCAGAAGTCTCTCACTTCTTCTGCATTAACCAGAGTAACATTGCCCTTCATTTCCTCCACAATTATCTTGGCAGGATATACTAATCTAGCCTTGAAGCCGGCAGTAATTAACCTGGTGCAATAAGGAGCTAGCTCTTTTCTTTTCATAGACATATCGCTTGAAAAGTCCTGGAAGAGCAATACTTTGTTTTGACTGATTTCTAACTTCCCTGTTTTCCTATATGCCCTCAAAATACTGTTCTTATCCTGATAGTTTAGATATTTTACCAGAACCAACCTATTATAGTTCTTATCTCTTTGACTATCTCTGGGCAGACCCAAACGATGTGCCCTTTCAACTGGAATTGGTGTATCGCCAAGTGTGATACCCAGCGCCATAGGTAAGGTAATACTAGCAAAAGCTATCAAATCTGGGAATTCGCCATTATCTGATAAACCTATAATTTTTAAATTATTACGTCTCGATCGGTCTCCTAACTCATGGATTTTATCCTGTAACCTACTCAGTGTCTTACTATTGTCTGTTATGATTTTTTCCTGCTTATAAATTATGTCCTCATTACTAGACACTCTATCTTCTACTTCCATAAGACGGCTAGCAATTTGTTTAAGTTCTGTCATTATATTGGCTGTTTGGCTTTTAAGCATTTCAAATTGTGGAAGAAAGATTTCGGACATCTGACGTATCAGAAGCTGGATATCATCTTTATGTATTATCGACTCAGGAGTACTTTCTATGTGTGAGTCTGAAATTCGCATTTTTTTATCTTTTTGCTTGGGAGGCATGGCCGGGGAGTAACTTTTATTGTGAGTGATACATTTGTCCATGTACAGTGTAATGTCTAAGATTCTGTATTTTTGTTGTTGTTTTTTTTCCTTCTTTTTTTTTATCCAGTCCCCTCCTACAGTGACTGTGTGCCGTGAATTATTTGACAACTCTTTTCTCATAAAACAACAAAGGTTATGTGCCTATAATTACTGTGTGCTGTGTCTTATTTGACAACTCTTTTCTCATAAAACAACAAAAATTGTGTGCGTATAATTACAGCTTATACTATGTGTTATCCAAACAAACAATGTAAACGTGCTTCTTTTACAAAAAAAACAAAAAAAATCTATATAATAAAAAAAAAGAAAGCCTTAAATGTGAGGGAAAAAGCAATGTGGTGTGTTTTTTTTTTTTTTTTCTCCCTCTTTCCCCTTCCCCCTTTTCTCCTGACCACGCACCAAAAGATTTAACTGAGACTTTTATCGTAGTAACTCCTTAAATCATGCTCTAATCTAGCATGTTAACATTATGTTTAAGCAAAGAACAAACAAAATAAAGGCAACCTGTTTTTACATAATCCACCTTGAGCCCCCAACTCTCTTGTGTAGATTTTTTATCACTTTTTACCAGTACCTTATATTATATATTTTATGAGGTTTAACCAATCACTTCTTCTAAACAGGGAATACTGCTATTACAATTCGTTTTTTCTGAAATGCCCAGTCTTTCTAAACCATTAAAGTTTCCTCTCAAGCTAAATTTTTAAGGGCTGTTGACTTATAATTGTATCCTTCCAAAAAGAGCTACTCAGGTGACCACAATTATGAAAACACTTCTATAGCATATCAATTTTCCTGAAAAAAAAGACCCAACACAGAGCAAGTACATAGAGATACACATTACCAGCATCCCATTGCCATATACACAACAATACCATCAGTTGTTTTTTGTTTACACCAAAGAAGCTCAATATAACTTTAAGATATAAAGTCCAAATAAAGTCCAAATATAACCTCTATGAGCCTGATTTCTGCTGATCTTTATTACTTTTTTATCCTCTGGTAGGCAGAGTCTAACGACCCATTTTCCTCTTTTTTCTTTTTCCTCTTTCCCCCCCCCCTTTTTTTTCCTTCCTTTATCTTTTGGCTCAATGTCCAGTGCTAGGTTTTACAGCTCTTGGGGTATTAATCTTGCTTAAAATGTCCAAAGAGTGATATAAATTACCTTATACTTAGTGCTCTATAGCATCATCGTAAACTAGCAACAAGCCTGAGTTATAGCTCCATATAGTCAAGGAAGAAAAGAGGAATACAAGCTAAATATATTGAAAAAAAGGTCAAGACATATCTTATCTTTTGTATACTTGCACGAATCCACCGGCCATTAATGTTATCTTTGACATCACCCAGTTCTTGTCTTGGGCAGAATCCTCACTGGACCAAGCTTTAATATGCCCCACAGTGCTTCCAGTTGTCTTCTGGCCAGATACTACTTGGTCTCCTGCGGTGACAAAAAGATGCAGTACAAGCAATAATCCAAACCTCTTTTATTCGTGGCCAGCGTCGGTCCTCCACTCAGCTCACCACTCCTATCCACCTGTGCAGTGTAATAGACTTGTCGTCGTTCAGGTAATCGGCCCCTGCTTTTTGGTCCGCCTCGTGGGTAATTTTGGCGTACTCTGGGCCCACACTTGCTCTGCTCCTCTTTTACCACCTGTGCCTCTTAGGGTACGATATCCTGTCCCACACCAGCACTCCGGGCTTCTGGGTCATTGAACAGACCTATGGTATCGTTCCAATGCGCCTACCTGTTTCAGGGGTCTGACTCATGCAACCGAGTCACTCTGCTTGCTCCGCCGTTCCGCCACCAACACCACCAATGGGATGTAGTTGCCCTAGGAAGTATTTAATCACTCCAACAACGGGCTTGTGGCAGGGAAGATTTTACTTTCTCGAGCTCTTAGCGTCCCAACTCCACCATCACGACGCTAGCTCCTCTCACCGGAACCGGAACCAGAAAACCAGGAAACTCGGAGCATACTGTTGTTAATTGCTGCCCTACGTAGCAGCCAGCCAGTGCCACCACTCATATCTGCTTAACATTATTTTAAATTTAAAAGAAAAACTTTTAAATTATTTTGCTAGTGTAATCTAATTTAATTTTCTATCAGGCCTGTGTGTTTCTCACTTACACAGCATACTGTGGTAAATTGCTGCCCTACCTACCAGCCACGACTCATATCTGCTTTACATTATTTTAAAGTTAAAAAAAATGTTTAAATCATCTTGCTAGTATATTCTTTTTCCATCAGGCCTGTGTGTTTCTGGCCCACATCATATAGTGTTACACAGATTAATTTTTTTTTCCACCACTTATATACGGTGTAACAACATTAGTGTAAATTTTATGTAAAATTTTTTTTAACATCAGTCCTCTTCTAGTGTTATTAAATTTTAGTTGCTAGGCCAGCCAGGCTGCCATTAGTGCCAGTCTGTGTGTCAGGCTGCCAGCATATACTGTGCCTACTTCCATCCTCAGTGCCAGTCCACGACTCCTATCTGTTGTAACATAACATTAAATTTTGTAAAAATTTAGTCCTCTTCGAGTGTTATTTAATATTAGTTCACAGGCCAGCCTGCCACCACTAGTGCCAGCCTGTGTGTCAGGCTGCCAGCACATACTGTGCCTAGTTCTATCCTGAGTGCCATTACTCCTATCTGTTGTAACATTTTTGTAACTTTTTTAAAAACAAACTGTTACATCATTCTGCTATTGTTATTTAATTGCAGTTGCCTGCCTGCCAGCGTGTGTGTCAGGCCCACTTGCCAACTAGTTTTACTTAACACAACCTAATTACCATGGGTCCCAGACCGCGTGTCTTGTTGTTATACTTTGTCAGGGTAATCATACACGCCATATAGACCTCCACCGATAGGAGGAGTTACAGGGCTGAAAGTGCTAAGAATAGTACTACTTAATACAACCTAGTTACCATGGATCACAGACCGCATGTTTAATTATTATACTTTGTCAGGGTAATTATATATCTAACAAATCTATCAATTTCTCTTCTATCGATTCTATCTAACTATCAATCTATGTATATCTGTCTATCCTATCTATCTATCTATCTATCTATCTATCTTCTGTCCGGACTGTTTTGAGACAGCCACTTGTGTTTTGGACAAATTTGAAGTAGGAGGACAGACCAATCATCTTCTTCCATCTCCCGGTTCCAAAAATGCAGGCCATATAGACCTCCCCCGATAGGGGGAGTAACAGGTTGTAGTAAACTGCTAAGAATAGTACTACTTAACTAGGGTTGCACCGATACCGATACTAGTATCAGTATCGGTACCGATACCAAGTACTTGCATGAGTACTTGTACTCGTGCAAATGCACCGATACTTAAACCAATACCTCCACTTACTACCCATATGCTATCTTGTGGTGTTTTTTTCAAACTGCATGTTCCCATTTTATTTAAAGCTGGAGTGGAGACTAAACTAAAAATTGTTTACTACTGTTATACCAATACAAATTGCTCTTATTTGTATTATTGTAGGAGAGATCACTGTACTGCATTCAGACAAACCCCTGAAGTACTGGGCAGTTAATAAACTGAGATTTCCAGCTCTGGCTAAAATGGCCCAAAAATATCTTTCTGCCCCATGCAGTAGTGAAAGTTGAACCTCCTTGCTGATAGCAAAAACAGACTTATAGCTGAACATGCAGAGCCAGAGATGCTTCTGTTCTGTTCCTTAAAAAAAACTTGCCACTAAGTTTTGAAAAATTATTCTAATTGCTAGATTGCCTTTTATACTGCAAGTTCTCATCTTGCACAATTATATTCAAAACATACTGTACTCTGAGGAACATCTTAGCTTATATAATTGTAGGAAAAATTAAGTTAATCCCAATGAACACTCATCTTGCAATTATAGGACTAGATTTAGATTACATTTGATTGGTAAGCTTTACCAATGCTCTGTTCACATTTCCAACTCCATAGCCTTTAATGGAGTAGGACGTGTAATGTGGGAATGTTAGGTGATTTAGGCCCTTTATGGGTTAAAAGCAGACTCTGCATCAACTATGTAATTTTCCATGGGAGTTTTGCTATGGATCCCCCTCCAGCATGCCACAGTCCCGGTGTTAGTCCCCTTGAAACAACTTTTCCATCACTATTGTGGCCAGAAAGAGTCCTTGTAGGTTTTAAAGTTTGCCTGCCTATTGAATCGAAATTTTTAAGTATGCGACATCACTATTTGTGTATACAAATTAGTTGGTTTTGTGCTTTTAAACCACAGCCTATTACAATTGGTTGAGTTTCCAGCTAATATCAGATCTCATTATGTTATCTTTTTGTGTACACACACTTGCTTCCTTATCTTATATCTGTTTGTAAACCAAAGCTCAATACTTATAAAGAACATTGGAAAATTAACTTATTACTAAAAGGGATAGTAAAGTCCAAATTAAACTTTTATGATTCCGATAGGCATGTCATTTTAAACAACTTTCCTATTTACTTTTATCATCAAATTTGCTTTGTTCTCTTGGTATTCAGCCAATCAGATTGAAGTTCAATCCGATTGGCTGATCCAATCAGCCAATCGTATTGAGCTTGCATTCTATTGGCTGTTCCAATCAGCCAATAGAATGCAAGCTCAATACGATTGGCTGATTGGATCAGCCAATCGGATTGAACTTCAATCTGATTGGCTGATTGCATCAGCCAATCAGATTTTTCCTACCTTAATTCCTATTGGCTGATAGAATCTTATCAGCCAATCGGAATTGAAGGGACGGTTGAAGAGGATGACTCCGCGTCGGCTCCTTTGAAGATGGCTCCGCTCCGCTCCAGAAGGATGAAGATAGAAAATGCCGCCTGGATGAAGATGTCTGCCGGTCCGGATGTCCTCTTCTGCCCAGATAGGATGAAGACTTCTGCCGGTCCGGATGTCCTCTTCTGTTCCATCGGTGGCCGGCTGGCTGAACACTGCTCAAGGTAGGGTGATCTTCAGGGTGGTAGTGTTAGGTTTTTTGAAGGGGGGATTGGGTGGTTTTAGAGTAGGGGTGTGTGGGTGGTGGGTTTTAATGTTGGGGGGGTGTATTTTTTTTTACAGGTAAAAGAGCTGATTACTTTGAGGCAATGCGCCACAAAAAGCCCTTTTAAGGGCTGGTAAAAGAGCTGATTACTTTAGTAATTTAGAATAGGGTAGGGCATTTTTTATTTTGGGGGGATTTTTTAATTTATTAGGGGGCTTAGATTAGGTGTAATTAGTTTAAAATTCTTGTAATTTTTTTTTTAATTTAGTGGGGGGTTTTTTGTATTATAGATTAGTTTATTTAATTGTATTTTAGTTTAGATAATTGTAGGTAATATATTTAATTAATTTAATGATAGTGTAGTGTTAGGTGTTTTTGTAACTTAGGTTAGGCTTTATTTTACAGGTAATTTTGTAGTTATTTTAACTAGGTAGCTATTAAATAGTTATTTACTATTTAATAGCTATTGTACCTAGTTAAAATAAATACAAAGTTGCCTGTGAAATAAATATAAATCCTAAAATAGCTACAATGTAATTATTAGTTATATTGTAGCTAGATTAGGGTTTATTTTCTAGGTAAGTATTTAGTTTTAAATCGGTTTAATTTATTTAATTATAGGAATATTATTTCGTTTAATTTAAATTATATTTCACTTAGGTGGGTGTTAGGGTTAGGGTGTTAGGGTTAGGGTTAGAGTTAGATTTAGGGGTTAATAACTTTATTATAGTAGAGGCGACGTTGCGGGCGGGAGATTAGTGGTTAATAATTGCAGGTAGGTGGCGGCGATGTTAGGGAGGGCAGATTAGGGGTTAATAACATTTATTATAGTGTTCGCAAGGCGGGATAGCGGCGGTTTAGGGGTTAATACATTTATTATAGTGGCGGCGAGGTCCGATAGGCAGATTAGGGGTTAATAAGTGTAGGTAGGTAGCGGCGACGTTGGGGGGGGGGCAGATTAAGGGGTAATAAATATAATATAGGTGTCGGCGATGTTAGGGACAGCAGATTAGGGGTTCATAGGGATAATGTAGGTGGCAGCGGTGTCCGGTCAGCAGATTAAGGGTTAAAAAATTTTATTAGAGGGTTTGCGATGTGGGGAGGCCTTGGTTTAGGGGTACATAGGTAGTTTATGTGTGTTAGTGCACAGTAGTTAGGAGCTTTATATTCTGGCGTTAGCCCATAAAGCTCTTAACTACTGACTTTTTTTGCGGCTGGAGTCTTGTCGGTAGAGGGTCTACCGCTCAGTTCTTCCAAGACTCCAAATACCAGCGTTAGGCAAATCCCATAGAAAAGATAGGACACACAATTGACGTAAGGGGATCTGCGGTAGCCTGGAGTCGCGGAAAGGAAGTGAGCGGTAGACCCTTTCCTGGCTGACTCTAAATACCAGCGGGTGGCCAAAAGCAGCACTAGGACCCCTTAACGCTGCTTTTGATGGCTAACGCAGAACTCTAAATCTAGCCGTAAGATATCAAAATCTTTAACTCTTATGGTTATGTTGTGCAATTATATTAGTTTTTTTCAATGAAATATTGTAATGTGTTATCAGAATAAGTAATAATAATTAAAGTTTCAGGTTCTGGATGTGAGGATGAGGCTTATACAGAAGAGCTTAGCTATGTGCCATCATTTAATGGGGATGTTTTTGCCCACAATGCTTCCTATCAGGCATTACTGGAAGGGGACATTCAGCAGCCAATGGAGGATCCTCCTTGCCCATCTCCAGCATCCTCTTGTAAAAGAACCTATTAGGTTCTAGGTTCTGTAGAACAGCAGCAACATATTCCACTACAGCAGCATGCATATTATATACCGCCACAGCAGCAGCCTCAAATGGAAACATGGTGGCATGGTTTGGCCCATTTTGCCACCAGGGACACCATCCCAGTCACCCATACAGATGCAGTCAACTGATTCACCAACAACTTATGTGTGTGAAACACCCCCCAGCAGCACATTCTGATGGCATCTGCATTACCTGTAGATGTGCAGTCATGACAGGAGAGACTTATCCGTCAGATACATAGGGAGATGCACCTTTCATGACTACAACAACAGCAAGCTATAAGGAGACAGCAGAACCAGCTGTATATCCTGAATGCCACCCTTGTCCACCTTACAGAGGCTTTTAAAAGGCATGTTAACAGTCCTCAAACACTATCCTCAGTGCCGCATGATCTGTAATTTCACTGCAGGTGTTGTGCCCTCGCAAGAATCTGCTAGGCCTCACATGAGAAGCCACACTTCCTCCCTATGTACCTCTTCTCCCAAGTCACGATGAATGATTTAATTTTTTTCCTTTTCATTTAATTTTTTAAATCAAAATAATATTTGGTGCAACTTCCGTCTCACACGTATGCCAAATTTATGTTTTCTTAATTGTTGCTGATTAATCCTTAAAGGGGCCGCCTAGTCAAAATTAAACTTTCATTATTCAGATAGGGTATGCAATTTTAAATAACTTTCCAATTTACTTTTATCATCAAATTTGCTTTGTTCTCTTGGTATTCTTTATTGAAAGCTAAACCTAGGTAGGCTCATATGCTTATTTCTAAGCCTTTGAAGGCCACCTCTTCTCTCAAAGCATTTGACAGTGTTTAACAACTTGAGGGTGTTAGTTAATGTGCGCCATATAGATAACATTGTGCTCACGCCCATGGAGTTACTTATGAAAGGGCACTGATTTGCTAAAATGCAATTCTGTCAAAAGAATTTAAATAAGGGGGCAGCCTGCAGAGGCTTAGAAACAAGGTTAACACAAAGGTAAAAATTATATTAATATAACTGTGTTGGTTATGCAAAACTGGGGAATGGGTAATACAGGGATTACCTATCTTTTTAAACAATACAAATTCTGGAGTAGACTGTCCCTTTAATAGCATTTTCATGTTTTTCAGACTGATGAAACTGCTGATTGGTTTACTGTACATAGATGCCTTGTATGATTGGCTCACCCATGTGCATTGCTATTTCTTCAGCAAAGGATATCTAAATAATGAAGCAAACTAGATAATAGAAGTAAATTGAAATGTTGTTTAAAATTTTATTCTCTACTTGAATCATGAAAGAAATTTTTTGGGTTTAGTGTCCCTTTAACTGCACTAGAAGTAAGCTTTTTGTATGTGTCAGGTTGCACTAGTATTACAAGTTGAAAGCAAAAATTTTTTACTTGCATGCTAACCCTACGAGCGTAAAAAGCCAAACTTAGAACATTGTGCACGTAATAACTTATTCCCATATAAGTCAATGGAGCAAAAAATAAAAAATTGGGAAAAAACACCCTACTCGTGCGCAAACCAGATTGCATATTCTCAAATGGTCTAACAACCCAAAATGAAAATATGAATATTTCACATTCCAATGCTCTTCACATAGCAGAATATGTTCTATTTATTCATAAATACTTATTTCTACATATATCTGATGGTATTTTGGTACTATATATATATATATATATATATATATATATATATATATATATATATTTATATCGATACCTATATATATATATATATATATATATATATACATACACATGATTATATATGGGTATAGATATATAGAGATATATAGGTATATCTATTTATAAATATATAGAACATATTCTGATATTTTGCTATGTGCAAAAGAATAATGTTAAATATTTACCGTAAATACACACTATAACACTTTATTAAAAATGAATAGCGCATATTCATCTACTTAGCTGTAAAGGGCTCAAATGCACTTCTATATATGTATATTATGTATTTTTATGTGTATATTTGTCTGTAAATACATATATATATATACATATATATACACATATAAATACATTCACAAATATGTACACAAATATAAACTTACACATACACATATACAGTATCCCACAAAAGTGAGTACACCCCACACATTTTTGTAAATATTTTAGCATATCTTTTCATGTGACAACACTGAAGAAATGACACTTTGCTACAATGTAAAGTAGTGAGTGTACAGCCTGTATAACAGTGTAAATTTGCTGTCCCCTCAAAATAACTTAACACACAGCCATTAATGTCTAAACCGTTGGCAACAAAAGTGAGTACACCCCTAAGTGGAAATGTCCAAAGTGGGCCCAAAGTGTCAATATTTTGTGTGGCCACCATTATTTTCCAGCACTGCCTTAAATCTCTTGGGCATGGAGTTCACCAGAGCTTCACAGGTTGCCACTGTAGTCCTCTTCCACTCCTCCATGATGACATCACGGTGCAGGTGGATGTTAGAGACCTTGCGTACCCCCTACTTCTGTTTGAGGATGTCACACAGATACTCAATAGGGTTTAGGTCTGGAGACATGCTTGGCCATCACCTTTACCTTCAGCTTCTTTAGCAAGGCAGTGGTCACCTTGGAGGTGTGTTTGGGGTCGTTATGTTGGAATACTGCCCTCCGGCCCAGTCTCCAAAGGGAGGAGATCATGCTCTGCTTCAGTATGTCAAAGTACATGTTGGCATTCATGTTTCCCTCAATGATCTGTAGCTCCCCATTTCCAGCAGCACTCATGCAGGCCCAGACCATGACACTCCCACCACCATTCTTGACTGTATGCAAGACACACTTGTCTTTGTACTCCTCCCCTGGTTGCCGCCCCACACGCTTGACACTATCTGAAGCAAATAAGTTTATCTTGGTCTCATCAGACCATAGGACATGGTTCCAGTAATTTATGTCCTTAGTCTGCTTGGCCTTCTTATACATCATCTTTATAAGAGGCTTCCTTCTGGGATGACATCCATGCAAACCAATTTGATGCAGTGTGCGGCGTATGGCCTGAACATTGACAGACTGACCCCCCACCCCTTCAACCTCTTCACCAATGCAGGCAACACTCATACGTCTATTTCCCAAAGACAACCTCTGGCTATGACACTGAGCACGTGCACTCAACTTCTTTGGTTGACCATGCGGGGCCTGTTCTAAATGTAACCTGTCCTGTGAAACCACTGTATGGTCTTGCCCACAGTGCTGCAGCTCAGTTTCAGGGTCTTGGCAATCTTCTTATAGCCTAGGCCATCTTTATGTAGAGCAGAAATTATTTTTTTCAGATCCTCAGAGAGTTCTTTGCCATGCAGTGCCATGTTGAACTTCCAGTGACCAGTATGAGAGAGCGTGAGAGCGATAACACTAAATTTAACACACCTGCTCCCCATTCACACCTGAGACCTTGTAACACTAACGAGTCACATGACACTGGGGAGGGAAAATAGCTAATTGGGACAATTTGGACATTTCCACTTAGGGGTGTACTCACTTTTGTTGGCAACGGTTCAGACATTAATGGCTGTGTGTTGAGTTATTTTGAAGGGACAGCAAATTTACACTGTTATACAGGCTGTACAATAACTACTTTACATTGTAGCAAAGTGTCAAATGAAAATATATAATAAAATATTTACAAAAATGTGAGGGGTATACACACTTTTGTGGGATACTGTGTGTATATATATATATATATATATATATATATATATAGTCCAGGTGTGTGCACTCTCACCAACCATCCACAACAGCCAGGGTGCTTTAAAAATTCATAATATTGCTTTGAAATAAGCACTCACTGGACTTCAGCCAACTGTGACAAAAAATATATTCTTTAATGTGACGTTTCAGGACACAAACAGTCAGAGGAAGGGGACAGTTTGTGTCCTGAAACGTCACATTAAAGAATATATTTTTTGTCACAGTTTGCTGAAGTCCACTGAGTGCATATTTCAACGCAATATATATATATATATATATATATATATATATATATATATATATATATATATATATATATATATATATATATATATATATATATAATAAATGTATACATACAGAGAGAGAAAAAATCTAATAAGGCTATAAAAACCTGTGTGTGTTATATGCCTTTTTAAAGGTAATCGTGCAGACCCTTTGAATCAGAATGTATTTAATATTAAATAGAGAGAAAAAGAGGATAGCTATACCCTCTTGGAAAGAAAGGGAATTCAGCACACTTTTAAATTTCAACACAAATGTATTTTATTAATCTAAATAAGAAGAATTTCCATGTGACACACCAAAAAAGAAACAAACAAAAGTATCCATGTACATAATTCTCCTAAATACATTGTAACCTAAACAGTCTAAACTATCTGAAATCTGAGCAACAATGATAAAGGAACATAACATTCATAGGTGAGTCTGCTTCATAGACATCAGAAGCTTATCATCCTCTTAAATACAGGTGGTAACATGAGATTTGGCTGTGTTATCACAAATGTAAAGTCTGTGAGACTAATGTCCAGAGTGACCGTTCTGGTAAATGACCATGGCTTTCACAGTAACACAAGGTCTAACCGGACCGGAGATTAGTCCTTGATGTAATGCAAGTATGTATAATGCTTAAGTGACCTTAATGATGGAGCAGCTTACAATCCCCTCCTGGGACTCCCTTTATCGAGTGCTCGTATACCAACGAGTGGCTTGGCAACGTTCAGTAAGCTCTCCTCCTTCTACGTCACAGCACGTCCCTCTCCAGTGAGAGATTTCGGCAATCATAGGCAGCTTTTCTAATAGCCCATTCTGGTTACTGTATTAAATTGTAGAAATAATCAAGCAAGTATTCACATTTCAGAATTTAAAGGTTTCCACCTTTTAAGCCATTACCGGCTATATACCAGCTTCCACAGCCTTCACAAAAGTTACCATAGGCAGCAGATAACTTTGCTTAGCACCTTTTCCATATCAATGACCAAATTTGAACATGGACAACTTTTCTTAAATTGCCATTCACTTCAAAAACAACAAGTGAGAGCATTAGCCAACAACATATGTGTTTCACCCTCCAGGCAACCTCATGCTGGGGCTTCGACAGGGCTATGATTACCTTGGCCCCAAACAGCCTTTTTAACCTCATCTAACCTACTTTTTTAAAAAACCTGTCGCTCTTAAAGGGACATTACCCTTACTGTTTTTATATACACTTTAATAAAGCATAAATGATATACATTACATAAGTATCCTTTATTGGAACGACATACACTTATTCAGAAACACTTAAGTTCATATTCACTGGCTTTTTAGCTTTTGATTGCATATATTCAAAGAAATATATAACAAAAGGTTTATCAATATACTTTAACCATTTAGAGAAAACGCATAATCAGACTTTTCATTTAAGCCTAGCGGAAACTTGGTTTTCAACACAAAAATCCACTTTGCTTCTTTTTGCAGGAGATATTTATCTATGTCACCACCTCTATTATTAGAATCCCCCTTGTCTATGGGTGCAAACGTTAGAGACAATAGTCCTTAAACATGCATGATTAAGGACTATTTTGTCTGAAACGTTGCTGTTTTTATTTTGATGCACTTTCAATAAAATTGGAGTTCTTTTCTAAGTGGTGCTGCTGCTTCTGATTTTCTATATGCTAAGAGGCCTAGCAGTAAGCACACTACACTGGTGCTGAATTACTTTGGATAATTACAAACTTTAGAGAACCTGGATCACCAGCATGGCAATTTAAAAAGTGTCTTGCTACATTAGTATCTCTCTTGTAGTAAATATCATCTCTATGTTCTTGGATCCTGTCCTTAAGAACACACTTTGTTTTTCCTACATAGAAGAGGGGGCATCCACAGTGTAAAAGTTATATTACTCCTACTGAGTCACAATTAAAAAAATATTTTATATCAAACTCTTTTGTACAGTTTCCTGAGAACCTGTGGCACCTTTGCATGTAAGGACAATAAACACACTTCCCACATGGAAAGCTTCATTTTATCCCCCTATTCTTTCTAAGCCAATCAGCTGTAGAGGGGCTTTTTTTTCAAATTTACTCCTTACTATTTTGTTTTTTAAGTTAGGTGCTCTTCTTGCTGTGAGTAGGGGAACATCTCCCACAACCTCTTTTACCTTCTCGTCTAGGTGCAAAATATACCAAATTTTCTGTAGTGCTTCTCTTAAATTTTTCCATTGGTTATTATATGTTGTGATAAACCTTATTTGTCTGTTATTATCCCTTGGTTTACTGTGGTAAAGAAGATTATCCCTATCAGTATTTCTAGCCTGGCATAGGCTTTTTAATGCATTTATTGGAGTAACCTCTCTTTCTAAACCTATCCATCATAGGTATTGTGTGTTGATCAAATTTTGTTAGGAATTAACAGTTATGCCTTATTCTTAAAAACTGGCCAACCGGCATACCTATTATCAAAGAATACAGATGGGCACTGCTAGCTTCCAATATGCTATTGGTGGCATTCAGTTTCCTATAATTTTCTGTAACTATAGATTCCCCTTCCTTCTTTATTTTTATATCCAGGAATACAAGTTCTTTGATATCAATTTTACTAGTTAAGAAGATATTTTTATTATTTACATTCAAGTCAGTAATGAAGCTTTTTAAGCTATCCATAGGACCATCCCACAATAGTAGGATGTCATCCACATATCTTATCGATAATAGGACTGATTCTTCAAAAACATTACTGAAGTGATAAAAAAATGTCATGTTCCCATGCCCCCAAGTGAAGACATGCAAATGTGGGGGCACATACCGCCCCCATTGCTGTACCTCGTACCTGCCTGTAAATTCTACCATCAAAACAGAAAATATTATTTTCCAATATAAATTCAAGTAATTCACAAATTTGGTGTGTTTGTCAAAGTTGGAGCCTCTTGTTTCCAAAAAGGATCTTATTGCTTCTATACCAACATTACGCGGTATGGAGGAGTATAGGCTTTCGACATCCAGAGACACTAATAGAGTGTCTTTTGAAACAGTTATTCCAGCTAGTTTCTTTACCAGATCACCTGTATCTTTTACATAAGAGGGGAGATTGGCCAGGAAAGGACGCAAAAAGAAATCAACACATTGCCCTAAGTTTTCAGTACAGCTACCTATTCCGGAGACAATTGGTCTACCTGGGAGTTTTGTCATGCTCTTGTGGACTTTTGGGATGGTGTAAAATACTGGAATTTTGGGGAATTCAGGGTACATACATTTGAATTCTTGCTGGGATATAAGTCCATCTCTCCTAGCCCCATTAAGTAATTTAAAGAGATCTGACTGAATCATTTTGGTTGAATTATTACATCACCCGTTATGGATTTTAGGATCTCTAGGGTTTCTTTGTCTTCTTTAGTTAAAATATCCTTATCTGTTTCTGATTATCATTATCTGAGCAAATACCAGCTTCCTGGCATAGGGATGTAGATCTTTGATGGCCTCAAACTTATCGAAATGTTGAGTGGGGCTAAATGAGAAACCTTTCTTGAGTAGACTAATGAGTGCCAGATTCAGTCTTAAAGAAGAGAGGTTTATAATCTGAAGCTCATCGTCTTCTTAAAGTCCCCTAGTAACCCCTTCGATAGCTCCTCTGTGGTCTCCCCCTGTTCACAAATCTTTGCTCCGAATAATACTCTCTCCTACCCCTCTGCTGTCTTGTTTGTTATCTCCTTTCATCTATTGATGAACTTGTTATTGTCCCTCCATCTCTTTGTGCCTCCTCTCCTCCTCCTCCCTCGCCCATAGTGTCCCTCTGAAAATTAGTCATTGTTCTAGTACCTATTCCTTCTTCATCAGTGTCAGAGGCATCTGTGCCAGAATAATAAGATCCTTTTTGGAATTTATAAACATACACCATTTTTAACTTTTTAACCTATAGTCTTCCTCATCCCTATGCAACTTGCAACATTTTCTAGATTTGATTTCTGTTTGTAATTTTGAAATAATGTTTTTAGTTTCATCATTAAGTTTAGTGAAGTTGGGATAATTCTCAAATTTATTAACAATTAATAGCGCCCCCTCTACTTCAAGCTTCAGTTTTTACAACCTTTTCTCATTCCTCTTAACCATCATCTCCACGAGGTCCAAAGCCACCGATGTTAATTTCTTATTCCAGTCTTCTATAAATGTTTCAGGGTCCTCATCCTCTTTTGTATTGAGCCCAGAGTCAAGATGTAAACGAAGACCTCTGGTTATGATATTATTGTTTTTGGGGGGGTATATTTGGGATAAGAATTTTTCTCTCTCCGTATGTATAAATTTATTTAAAAGATTTGGAGAGGCGTTAGAGGATTCTTAAAATATATCCTTTGAGAGATGAGAAAATCCCATTAAGAATAAATAAAAGTTGAGGAAATTTCCCTGTGACACAACAATGGCATACACTTTTTCAGATGCTCAGTGGGAAGCTGAGCTGAATGAGTCATTGACTCAGAAAGAAGGAACAAATAGTTCTGACATAGATGAATCAAATGTTTTCAATGCCTTTAAAAAGTACAGTATGTGCTGAGTAGGCAAATTAAAGTAAGAACAGAGAACTCTAGCTTGAATAATACATTAACAATGATATCATACCAGAAGTCTTCGTTTACATCTTGACCCTAGGCCAAATAACAAAAGAGGATGAGGACCCTGAAACTTTTATAGAAGATTGGAATAATAAATTAACAGGGGTGGCTTTGGACCTCATGGAGATAATAAAAGGTTGAAAAAACTGAAGCTTGAAGTAGAGGGGGCACTATTAATAGTTAATAAATTTGAGAATGATCCCAACTTCACTAAACTTACTGATGAAACTAAAACATTATTTAAAAATTACAACAGAAATCAAATCTAGAAAATGTCGCAAGTTGCATAGGGATCTGGAAGACTATAGGTTAAAAAGGGTGTATGTTTATAAATCCCAAAAAGGATCTTATGGCACAGATGCTTCTGACACATCGGGACATCCTAAAACATTTAATGTGAAAATGGCTTAATGTAGCTTAATGAGTAAAAAAGTGGCCAAATGTTAATCAATTGCTGCATAATTTTGCACAACCCAAGATTTCCACTATCCAAGCCTATCCTAGAAGTTTCATGGATTTTGGAATTCCACAAGGCAAATGAGTGATATTAAGCTTGTTTTTTGGGGAGCTTAATGTGGCTTAACGTACAAAATTGAACTTAGGTGTTAACCAATTTCCCCCAAACTTACCACAATACATTAATATATTGATTCAAACATATCCAGAAAATTTCAGGACATTTGATAAAACATACCAAAAGTTATTCACATTTAACTATTTTTTTTACAATCCTAAAACATTTAGGGGGGGTAGTTATCAAGCCGTCTACTTTTCTGGCTTCGCCGGCCCAATACGCCCGCCTTAGCTCGCCTCACATCGCCGCTGCGGACCTGAAAAAATACGCCTAAGTTATCAAATAAAGCTGTCAAAAAGCCGCGGGGCGATGAGCAACGGACTGTGACAGTTATCACTCATCCGATCTCGCTGCCTTCGGCTTTTTCCAGCTTTATTGCTAGCCTGTCACTAAGCACTCACACTAAACTACACTGTTCTATCCCTATACCGGCGCCCCCGGAGCCTCCCGCAACTCAATAAAGTTACTAACCCCTAAACCGCCGCTCCTAGACCCTGCCGCAACTCTTATAAATGTATTAACCCCTAAACCGCCGCTCCTAGACCCTGCCGCAACTCTTATAAATGTATTAACCCCTAAACCGCCGCTCCCGGACACCGCTGCCACCTACAGTATACCTAGTAACCCCTATCCTGCCCCCCCTACACCATCGCCCTCTATTATAAAGTTATTAACCCCTATCCTGCTGATCCGGCACCTCTCCGCAACTAAATAAATAGTTTAACCCCTAAACCGCCGCTCCCTGAACCCGCCGCAACCTATATTAAACCTATTAACCCCCTATCCTGCCCCCCCTACACCGTCGCCACCTATAATAAATTTATTAACCCCTAATCTGCCCCCCACTACACCGCCGCCACTGTAATAAAATTATTAACCCCTAAAACCTAAGTCTAACCCTAACCCTAACGCCCCCCAAACTTAAATATTAATTAAATAAATCTAAATAAATTAACTCTTATTAACTAAATGAATCCTATTTAAAACTAAATACTTACCTTTAAAATAAACCCTAATATAGCTACAATATAAATAATAATTATATTCTAGCTATCTTAGGATTTATATTTATTTTACAGGTACCTTTCAATTTATTTTAACCATGTACAATAACTATTAAATAGTTATTAACTATTTAATAGCTTACCTAGCTAAAATAAAGAGAAATGTACCTGTAACATAAATCCTAACCTAAGTTACAATTACACCTAACACTACACTATACTTTAATAAATTATTCCTATTTAAAACTAAATACTTACCTGTAAAATAAATCCTAAGATAGCTACAATATAATTAATAATTATATTATAGCTATCTTAGGATTAATATTTATTTTACAGGTAACTTTGTATTTATTTTAGCTAGTTAGAATAGTTATTAAATAGTTATTAACTATTTAATAACTACCTAGCTAAAAGAAATACAAAATTACCTGTAAAATAAATCCTACGACGAATGAAGGCTCCTTTAAGGGACGTCATCCAAGATGGCGTCCCCTCAATTCCGATTGGCTGATAGGATTCTATCAGCCAATCGGAATTAAGGTAGGAAAAATCTGATTGGCTGATGGAATCAGCCAATCAGATTGAGCTCGCATTCTATTGGCTGTTCCGATCAGCCAATAGAATGCGAGCTCAATCTGATTGGCTGATTGGATCAGCCAATCGGATTGAACTTGAATCTGATTGGCTGATTCCATCAGCCAATCAGAATTTTCCTACCTTAATTCCGATTGGCTGATAGAATCCTATCAGCCAATCGGAATTGAGGGGACGCCATCTTGGATGACGTCCCTTAAAGGAGCCGTCATTCGTCGTAGTCCGTCGGTGAAGAAGGAGGTTCCGCGTCGGCGGAAGGAAGATTCAAGACCCGGCTTGGAAGATGACTTTGCCCGGATAGAAGACCTCTTCAGCGCCACTTTGAAGATGACATCGGCCGGATCGAAGACTTTTCTTCAGCGCCGCCTGGATGATGACTTCATCGGATGAAAGATTTCTTCAGCGCCGCTTGGAGGATTAACTTCTTCCGCTCCGGATGTCCACTTCGGTTCCATCGCTGCTCGGCTGAGTGAAGACAAGGTAGGATGATCTTCAGGGGATTAGTGTTAGGTTTTTGTAAGGGGGGTTTGGGTTAGATTAGGGGTATGTGTGTGGTGGGTTTTAATGTTGGGGGGGGTTGTATTTTTCTTTTACAGGCAAAAGAGCTGTTTTTCTTTGGGGCATGCCCCCACAAATGGCCCTTTTAAGGGCTGGTAAGGTAAAAGAGCTTTGAACTTTATTTAATTTAGAATAGGGTAGGGCATTTTTTTTATTTTGGGGGGGTTTGTTATTTTATTAGGGGGCTTAGATTAGGTGTAAGTAGCTTAACATTGTTGTAATATTTTTAACATGTTTGTAACTTATTTTTTTATTTTTTGTAACTTAGCTTTTTTTATTTTTTTGTACTTTAGTTAGTTTATGTAATTGTATTTAATTGTAGTTATTTGTAGGTAGTTTATTTAATTAATTTAATGATAGTGTAGTATTAGGTTTAATTGTAACTTAAGTTAGGATTTATTTTACAGGTAATTTTGTATTTCTTTTAGCTAGGTAGTTATTAAATAGTTAATAACTATTTAATAACTATTCTAACTAGCTAAAATAAATACAAAGTTACCTGTAAAATAAATATAAATCCTAAGATAGCTATAATATAATTATTAATTATATTGTAGCTATCTTAGGATTTATTTTACAGGTAAGTATTTAGTTTTAAATAGGAATAATTTATTAAAGTATAGTGTAGTGTTAGGTGTAATTGTAACTTAGGTTAGGATTTATGTTACAGGTACATTTCTCTTTATTTTAGCTAGGTAAGCTATTAAATTTTTAATAACTATTTAATAGTTATTGTATATGGTTAAAATAAATTGAAAGGTACCTGTAAAATAAATATAAATCCTAAGATAGCTAGAATATAATTATTATTTATATTGTAGCTATATTACATTATTATTATTAGAATATAATTATTATTTATATTGTAGCTATAATTATTATATATATATATATATATATATATATATATATATATATATATATATATATTACAGTGGCGGCGGCGTAGTGGGGGGCAGGATAGGGGTTAATAAATTTATTATAGGTGGCGACGGTGTAGGGGGGGCAGATTAGGGGTTAATAAATTTATTATAGGTGGCGATGGTGTAGGGGGGGCAGATTAGGGGTTAATACATTTAATATAGGTTGCGGCAGGTTCAGGGAGCGGCGGTTTAGGGGTTAATACATTTATTATAGTTGCGGTGGGCTCCGGGAGCGGCGGTTTAGGGGTTAATATGTATAGAGTAGCTTGCGGTGGGCTCCGGGAGCGGCGGTTTAGGGGGTAATAACTTTATTTAGTTGCGGCGGTGTAGGGGGGACAGATTAGTGGTGTTTAGACTCGGGGTACATGTTAGGGTGTTAGGTGTAGACAGCTCCCATAGAAATCAATGGGATGTCTGTCAGCAGCGAACTTGTACTTTCGCTATGGTCAGACTCCCATTGATTCCTATGGGATCCGCCGCCTCCAGGGGTGACGGATTGAAAACCAGGTACGCTGGGCCGTAAAAGTGCTGAGCGTACCTGCTAGTTTTTTGATAACTAGCAAAAGTAGTGAGAATGTGCCGCACTTGTGTGCGGAACATCTGGAGTGACGTAAGAATCGATCTGTGTCGGACTGAGTCCGGCGGATCGATGCTTACGTCACAAAATTCTACCTTTGCCGGTCTCGAGCCTTTGATAACTAAGGCGTATCAGCCTCGCCACAAATACGCTGCGGAATTCCAGCGTATTTGAGGTTGACGGCTTGATAACTAGGCCCCACTATGTGAGCAGCTTAATGTAAAAAGAGCTTAATGTACCAAAATTCACCTAAACATCGATCAATTGCCTTGAAACTTGGCACAAACTCAGTTTGTCACTTTCCAAATATCCTAGAAGTTTCATGGTATTTGGTTTCCCACAAGGCAAATGAGTTACATTAAGCTTGTTTTTTGGGGAGCTTAATGTGGCTTAACGTACAAAATTGAACTTCGATCTTAACTAATTTCCCCCAAACTTCTTAACGAAGGTACTGCTTTAACGCTGTTAATCTGTTTCTGCTAATAATCTCATCTGCTTGATTGCACTTCTGCATTTACAAAACCTGCTGATATTATATGTGTTTTGCCTCACACAACATAGGCATTACCTAAGAGTTATTTTCATTTATGCCTAAATGTTATAAAACGGAGTGTCTGGACATTGTATATATTTTAGTGTGAAAGATAGTGTGAGTGTGTGAAGAATCTTCAAACTCTGAATCGGATTAACTCTTTCACTTCTGAAATCTGGAGCTTCCTTTTGCAGTATATTTGCAAAAGACTTAAACTGGCTAAATACTCCAGGGGCTGCTACTGAAAATATTATTGTCTAATCCAGAATCAGTCAATACCTGTTATGAACTAAAATCTTGTAAGGGATTCATTTGTTATTAATCCTGCAAGTCTTTATATCTTATTCATTATTTGTCTCCCTGTATACCTCCAAGTAACACAGCCATTGTCACCTGGTGGGTACTAATTAAGAGCAACAACACTTTAAATAGTACACTCAGTTTATATAGTATAACCAGGAAAGGTTATCACACTTAATGTGGCTTAACGTACAAAATTGAACGTAGATGTTAACCAATTTCCCCCAAACTTACCACAATACATTAATCTATCTATTCAAACTTATTCTGAAAATGTCAGGAAATTTGATAAAACATACCAAAAGTTATTCACATTTAACAATTTTTTTACAATCCTAAAACATTTAATGTGAGCAGCTTAATGTAAAAAGAGCTTAATGTACCAAAATTCACCACAACTTCAATCAATTGCCTTGAAACTTGGCACAAACTCAGTTTTTCACTTTCCAAACATATCTAGAAGTTTCATGGATTTTGGTTTTCCACAAGGCAAATGAGTGATATTAAGCTTGATTTTTGGGGAGCTTAATGTGGCTTAACGTACAAAATTGAACGTAGATGTTAACCAATTTCCCCCAACTTACCACAATACATTAATCTATCGATTTAAATATTTTCTAAAAATTTCAGGACATTTGATAAAACATACCAAAAGTTATTCACATTTATTTATTTTTTTACAATCCTAAAACATTTAATGTGAGCAGCTTAATGTAAAAAGAGCTTAATGTACCAAAATTCACCTAAACATGGATCAATTGCCTTGAAACTTGGCACAAACTCAGTTTGTCACTTTCCAAACCTATCCTAGAAGTTTCATGATATTTGGCTTCCCACAAGGCAAATGAGTGACATTAAGCTTGTTTTTTGGGGAGCTTAATGTGGCTTAACGTACAAAATTGAACTTCGATCTTAACCAATTTCCCCCAAACTTCTCACAATACATTAATCTATCTATTCAAACATATTCTGAAAATGTCAGGACATTTGATAAAACATACCAAAAGTTATTTATATTTAACAGTTTTTTACAATCGTAAAACATATGGGGGCTTATTTATCAAAGCGTCAATCTCAGTGCGTTCGCAGGCGTCAATATGCTCGCCAGACAACGCTGCCGCGGATCACATACAATGCTCTTATTTATAAAAAACACGTCAAAAACATGTGCGTCAAGTATGATGCTATGGGCATCGGACTGTTGTTAACTAACAGTCATCGATGTTGCAGTTATTCATGTTTTTCCCAACTTTATTTATACCATTTCATTACAGTCCATGAACAAGCACATTTCTCTAAAGCTAATCTTTTATTTCTCATCTGTTAATGTCCAAGAAATAGCTTGATTTATACCTCAACAAACAATATCTCATAGAAAGTTATTTTTATATTTATGTGTTATATGATACTTTCACATAAATTAATGTGTATTTGTATTTCTAGAAGTCATGATATGCTTTTATCTCATGTTATTTTTTTTATAAAAGATTTTTAATGCTAGAATTTGTACATATATCTTTGCACATACTTGTGTGTGTGTATATTTATATATATATATATATATATATATATATATATATATATATATATATATACTGTATATAAATAAAAAGAGAGAAGCGCTCAACCTGAGAATGAACAATAGCATAATAGCTTGTTCTGTGGCTAATTACCACCCAAGAAGCAGCCTCTTTTTGCCCACCATGTGCCTTTCACAGAGAAAAACTTTCCTGAAGCATATCAGTCTGATCCTGACTTCACAGTACAGTCCAGCCCCGAAATACCAGGCAATCCCTCTCTGAACGATAGATACAACAAAACCCCAGACATACGTTTCGGCCTATTGTGGGCCTCGTCAGTGAGGTGCAGCCATATCCCTCTAGGCACACTGAGCAACGGGTCCATGTGTGGATTCCCGCATCACACATAGGGAGACTTCCCTAAGTGTCATAATTTGCATATATATATATATATATATATATATAATAAAAAATCATAAATCCCAGCCAATGAGTCTTAGAATCAAGAAGTTTTTATTCTTCAACAAAAGATATGATCAAATTGATCTTTCACACTATGCAATCATAACAACCATCAAGGAAACATCTGATGTAGGTTCACTCAGATCCACACATACCCCATCCACCAAACACATCCGTGTCTAACCCACAGCACAATTTTTTAAAGAAAAAAACATCAAAAAAACATCAGAAAAACAAATTATATTATCACTCCCAGGGCGTCCCCAGGGAGTGAAATTGGACACCACCCACTAAGGACTTTGTAAGATTTAGAACCATTAAGAGTGTCCGCTAGATCCGTAACTCTGTAATATTATGTGAACCAAGAATGTCTCGTACTGTTGCGGATACTCCTAAAACAAGAGTGTCTCGTGCATTACAAAACTTCCAACTGTAACAATGTGTAATTATTTGAAAACCATCAGCAACTATCTTATTGCCACTGTATGAAGGCGGTCACAGGAAACATAACATGTTACAGTATTTGTAATCCATCACAGTGAATGCTGGTAACGACTTTAATGACAAGTCTTGTAGTTGTAAGAGTATTACGGTTCAAATGTCCCTTTAACCTGACATGCTTCTGGCCATATAATGTGTTGCGGGGAGCTGCAAGCGTACTTTCGGCCCATATATATGTGTGTGTGTGTTATGTCAGAAATATTTTGCAAACATATTTACATGTCACTAAATTCCTTTTTTTGTTGTAAACAATGTTGTCTTTCATGTCTCTGTGTAACATGTCATCAGGGTATCATATGTATTTATTTACAATCAATGGATATTTTAAGAGCTGGGCCAGTTTTCTCTCTGTACCTGTGTAATCCCTCCGGATTGCAATCTAGATTTAAAAACCACCCCTACACAGGTGTTATAAAATCGGCTGGCATATAAGATGACATTTCTTAATGAAAATGAAATTCAAGAGAAGGAAGAAATACACTAAAAATAGCATGACAGTAAAGAGGTGATTTTAATTTCTGCTGTAACTGAATCATGACAGCTTAATGTTAGGTGGGCTATCCCTTTGAGCTATCAGTTTAAGATTATATTGAATCAAACATCATTCAAATTTTAAAATCATTGTCTAAAATATTACATTGTGTGTCCTAATGTCAGCATCAATGTTTATCTTTAATGCTAATTACACATATACATACTTTCAAAGTATAATACACAATGTAACAGATAGCACTTACAAGTTCTGATGGGTGATCAATGACACAAGTATCGAGCAATTTTATTCGTTAGTGATACTATACAATGTATATTTAAATTTGATTAGCTGATGTCATAAATCATGTGATTATGCATATCCCTATCAAAAGTGGTGGAAAAATTCACTAGTGTGTGGGTTGTCTAGGAGTATTGCGTCATATTTGGTGCGAAAAGTGTTGCATCAAATTTGGTGCAAAGTGGTGAGTGGGACTTGTATTACATGCCTTAAACATGGTGTATATAGATTTATCCAAAAAACAAAAAAAATAAAAAAGGAAGTTAGCTATATTATGTTATGTATTTATTCAATTTTTATCTCTATATCTACTAGTGCACCAAGTTTGGAGCAATAATATTGTCATCTTGCTTTGTAATAATAGACAAAGATGTAACATAATCCATAAGTAGTAATGTATTTCATTTTTTGGAGCAATAATATTGTTTGATTTAGAAAGAGTATAGATTTTAATAAAGTTTATAATTTACTTTTATTATCTAATATGCTTCATCGTCTTGCAGCATCGAACATAACCATCCTGTGTTTTTAGACTCCCATTGATTTCTTTGGCATCCAAGGCCTCAAGGGTTGGCGGTTTGAACGATCGGTTCGCTGCGCTGGAATAGACGCAAGTGTACCTGTTAAATGTTTGGTAAATTGGAAAAAGGGTCATATAGAGTTGAATGTGTATTCGAAACACCTGGGATGACGCAAGCATCGATCTGCGTCAGATTGAGATTGCGGTAGGGTATATTATGTCACGCATTTCAACATTTGACGATCTTGACACTTTGATAATTAGGGCGGATTCCATTTGCATCAGATATGACGCGAGATTCTAGCGGATTCCATCGTATTATCAGTTGAAGCTTTGATAAATTGGTCCCTAAATGTTTTAGGATTGTAAAAAAATGGTTTAATGTAAATAACTTTTGGTATGTTTTATCAAATGTCCTAATTTTTTCAGAATATATTTTGAATAGATAGATTAATGTATTGTGAGCAGTTTGGGGGAAATTGGTTAACATCTAAGTTCAATTTTGTACGTTAAGCCACATTAAGCTCCCCAAAAAACAAGCTTAATGTCACTTATTTGCCTTGTGGGAAAACAAAATCCATGAAACTTCTTGGATAGGTTTTGAAAGTGAAAAACTGAGTTTGTGCCAAGTTTCAAGGCAACTGATTGATGTTTAGGCAAATTTTGGTACATTAAGCTCTTCTTTGCTTGTCATTCACATGAAGGGGCCTATTTATTATATGTCTGTCTGACATGATCCGATCAGCGGATCATGTCCGACAGACATCACTGAATGCAGAGAGCAATACGCTCTCCACATTCAGCATTGCACCAGCAGCTGATAGCAGGGGGCTGTCAATCAACCTGATCGTATTCGATTGGGTTGAAAAGCGGCGATGTCTGTCCGCTTCCTCAGAGCAAGCGGACAGGTTATGGAGAAGGGGTCTTTAGACCGCTGCTTCATAACTGGTGTTTCTGGCAAGCCTAAAGGCTCAACAGAAACACGGACCCTCAAGCTTCATTCGGAGCTTAATAAATGGGCCCCCGAAATGTTTTAGGATTGTAAAAAACATATTTAAATGTTAATAACTTTTGTTATGTTTTATCAAATGTCCTTACATTTTCAGAATATGTTTAAACAGATAGATTAATGTATTATGGGAAGTTTGAGGGAAATTGATTAACATCTAAGTTCAATTTTGTACGTTAAGCCACATTAAGCTCCCCAAAAAACAAGCTTAATGTCACTCATTTGCCTTGTGGGAAACCAAATACCATGAAACTTGAAGTGACATGAAGTTGTGGTGAATTTTGGTACATTAAGCTCTTTTTACATTAAGCTGCTCACATTTACGGCTAGATTTAGAGTTTTGTCGGTAACGACCCGCGTAGCTAACGCTGGCTTTTTTCTGGCCGCACTTTTTAAATAACTCTGGTATTGAGAGTTCACAGAATGGCTGCGTTAGGCTCCAAAAAAGGAGCGTAGAGCATATTTAACGCAACTTCAACTCTCGATACCAGAGTTGCTTACGGACGCGGCCAGCTTCAAAAACGTGCTCGTGCACGATTCCCCCATAGAAAACAATGGGGCTCTTTGAGCTGAAAAAAAAACTAACACCCTGCAAAAAAGCCGCGTTCAGCTCCTAACGCAGCCCCATTGTTTGCTATGGGGAAACACTTCCTACGTCTGCACCTAACACTCTAACATGTACCCCGAGTCTAAACACCCCCTAACCTTACACTTATTAACCCCTATTCTGCCGCCCCCGCTATCGCTGACACCTGCATATTATTTTTAACCCCTAATCTGCCGCTCCGTAAACCCGCCGCTACTTACATTATCCCTATGTACCCCTAATCTGCTGCCCCTAACACCGCCAACCCCTATATTATATTTATTAACCCCTAATCTGCCCCCCCACAATGTCGCCTCCACCTGCCTACACTTATTAACCCCTAATCTGCCGACCGGACCGCACCGCTATTATAATAAAGTTATTAACCCCTAATCCGCCTCACTAACCCTATAATAAATAGTATTAGCCCCCTAATCTGCCCTCCCTAACATCGCCGACACCTAACTTCAAACATTAACCCCTAATCTGCCGACTGGAGCTCACCGCTATTCTAATAAATGTATTAACCCCTAAAGCTAAGTCTAACCCTAACACTAACACCCCCCTAAATTAAATATAATTTAAATCTGACTAAATTAATTAACTCTTATTAAATAAATTATTCCTATTTAAAGCTAAATACTTACCTGTAAAATAAATCCTAATATAGCTACAATATAAATTATATTTATATTATAGCTATTTTAGGATTTATATTTATTTTACAGGTAACTTTGTATTTATTTTAACCAGGTACAATAGCTATTAAATAGTTAAGAACTATTTAATAGCTAAAATAGTTAAAATAATTACAAAATTACCTGTAAAATAAATCCTAACCTAAGTTACAATTAAACCTAACACTACACTATCAATAAATTAATTAAATAAAATACCTACAATTACCTACAATTAAACCTAACACTACACTATCAATACATTAATTAAATACAATATCTACAAATAACTACAATGAAATAAACTAACTAAAGTACAAAAAATAAAAAAGAACTGTTACAAAAAATAAAAAAATATTTACAAACATCAGAAAAATAGTACAACAATTTTAAACTAATTACTCCTACTCTAAGTCCCCTAATAAAATAACAAAGACCCACAAAATAAAAAAAATTCCCTACCCTATTCTAAATTACTAAAGTTCAAAGCTCTTTTACCTTACCAGCCCTGAACAGGGCCCTTTGCGGGGCATGCCCCAAAGAATTCAGCATTTTTGCCTGTAAAAAAAAACACATACAATACCCCCCCCAAGATTACAACCCACCACCCACATACCCCTAATCTAACCCAAACCCCCCTTAAATAAACCTAACACTAAGCCCCTGAAGATCTTCCTACCTTATCTTCACCATACCAGGTTCACCGATTGATCCAGAAGAGCTCCTCTGATGTCTTGATCCAAGCCCAAGCGGGGGGCTGAAGATGTCCATGATCCGGCTGAAGTCTTCATCCAAGCGGGAGCTGAAGAGGTCCATGATCCGGCTGAAGTCTTCTATCAACAGCATCTTCAATCTTCTTTCTTCCGGATCCATCTTGCAGACCTCCGACGCGGAACATCCTGCTGGCCCGACGGACTACCGACGAATGAAGGCTCCTTTAAGGGACGTCATCCAAGATGGTGTCCCTCGAATTCCGATTGGCTGATAGGATTCTATCAGCCAATCGGAATTAAGGTAGGAAAATTTTGATTGGCTGATGGAATCAGCCAATCAGAATCAAGTTCAATCCGATTGGCTGATACGATCAGCCAATCAGATTGAGCTCGCATTCTATTGGCTGTTCCGATCAGCCAATAGAATGCGAGCTCAATCTGATTGGCTGATCGGATCAGCCAATCGAATTGAACTTGATTCTGATTGGCTGATTCCATCAGCCAATCAGAATTTTCCTACCTTAACCTAGAATCCTATCAGCCAATCGGAATTCGAGGGACGCCATCTTGGATGACGTCCCTTAAAGGAACCGTCATTCTTCAGTTGGACGTCGTCGGAAGGAGATGGGTCCGCGCTGGAGGTCTTCACGATGGAGCCGGTCCTCATTGGATGAAGATAGAAGATGCCGCTTGGAAGAAGATGGTTGCCGGTCCGGATCTACTCTTCTTCCCGGATAGGATGAAGACTTTGGACCCTCTTCTGGACTTCTTCAGCCGTCGGATGATGGATGTCTAGCCCCCGCTTGGGTTGGATGAAGATATCGGAGCCAGGACAGATCGGTGTGATACCCGGTGAGGTGAAGACAAGGTAGGAAGATCTTCAGGGGCTTAGTGTTAGGTTTATTTAAGGGGGGTTTGGGTTAGATTAGGGGTATGTGGGTGGTGGGTTGTAATGTTGGGTCCCCTACACCATCGCCCTCTATTATAAAGTTATTAACCCCTATCCTGCTGATCCGGCACCTCTCCGCAACTAAATAAATAGTTTAACCCCTAAACCGCCGCTCCCTGAACCCGCCGCAACCTATATTAAACCTATTAACCCCTATCCTGCCCCCCCCTACACCGTCGCCACCTATAATAAATTTATTAACCCCTAATCTGCCCCCCACTACACCGCCACCACTGTAATAAAATTATTAACCCCCTAAACCTAAGTCTAACCCTAACGCCCCCCAAACTTAAATATTAATTAAATAAATCTAAATAAATTAACTCTTATTAACTAAATGAATCCTATTTAAAACTAAATACTTACCTTTAAAATAAACCCTAATATAGCTACAATATAAATAATAATTATATTCTAGCTATCTTAGGATTTATATTTATTTTACAGGTACCTTTCAATTTATTTTAACCATGTACAATAACTATTAAATAGTTATTAACTATTTAATAGCTTACCTAGCTAAAATAAAGAGAAATGTACCTGTAACATAAATCCTAACCTAAGTTACAATTACACCTAACACTACACTATACTTTAATAAATGATTCCTATTTAAAACTAAATACTTACCTGTAAAATAAATCCTAAAATAGCTACAATATAATTAATAATTATATTATAGCTATTTTAGGATTAATATTTATTTTACAGGTAACTTTGTATTTATTTTAGCTAGTTAGAATAGTTATTAAATAGTTATTAACTATTTAATAACTACCTAGCTAAAAGAAATACAAAATTACCTGTAAAATAAATCCTACGACGAATGAAGGCTCCTTTAAGGGACGTCATCCAAGATGGCGTCCCCTCAATTCCGATTGGCTGATAGGATTCTATCAGCCAATCGGAATTAAGGTAGGAAAAATCTGATTGGCTGATGGAATCAGCCAATCAGATTGAGCTCGCATTCTATTGGCTGTTCCGATCAGCCAATAGAATGCAAGCTCAATCTGATTGGCTGATTGGATCAGCCAATCGGATTGAACTTGAATCTGATTGGCTGATTCCATCAGCCAATCAGAATTTTCCTACCTTAATTCCGATTGGCTGATAGAATCCTATCAGCCAATCGGAATTGAGGGGACGCCATCTTGGATGACGTCCCTTAAAGGAGCCGTCATTCATCGTAGTCCGTCGGTGAAGAAGGAGGTTCCGCGTCGGCGGAAGGAAGATTCAAGACCCGGCTTGGAAGATGACTTCGCCCGGATAGAAGACCTCTTCAGCGCCTCTTTGAAGATGACATCGGCCGGATCGAAGACTTTTCTTCAGCGCCGCCTGGATGATGACTTCATCGGATGGAAGATTTCTTCTGCGCCGCTTGGAGGATTAACTTCTTCCGCTCCGGATGTCCACTTCGGTTCCATCGCTGCTCGGCTGAGTGAAGACAAGGTAGGATGATCTTCAGGGGATTAGTGTTAGGTTTTTGTAAGGGGGGTTTGGGTTAGATTAGGGGTATGTGGGTGGTGGGTTTTAATGTTGGGGGGGGGTTGTATTTTTCTTTTACAGGCAAAAGAGCTGTTTTCTTTGGGGCATGCCCCCACAAATGGCCCTTTTAAGGGCTGGTAAGGTAAAAGAGCTTTGAACTTTATTTAATTTAGAATAGGGTAGGGCATTTTTTTTTATTTTGGGGGGGTTTGTTATTTTATTAGGGGGCTTAGATTAGGTGTAAGTAGCTTAAAATTGTTGTAATATTTTTAACATGTTTGTAACTTATTTTTTTATTTTTTGTAATTTAGCTTTTTTTATTTTTTGTACTTTAGTTAGTTTATGTAATTGTATTTAATTGTAGTTATTTGTAGGTAGTTTATTTAATTAATTTAATGATAGTGTAGTATTAGGTTTAATTGTAACTTAAGTTAGGATTTATTTTACAGGTAGTTTTGTATTTCTTTTAGCTAGGTAGTTATTAAATAGTTAATAACTATTTAATAACTATTCTAACTAGCTAAAATAAATACAAAGTTACCTGTAAAATAAATATAAATCCTAAGATAGCTATAATATAATTATTAATTATATTGTAGCTATCTTAGGATTTATTTTACAGGTAAGTATTTAGTTTTAAATAGGAATAATTTATTAAAGTATAGTGTAGTGTTAGGTGTAATTGTAACTTAGGTTAGGATTTATGTTACAGGTACATTTCTCTTTATTTTAGCTAGGTAAGCTATTAAATAGTTAATAACTATTTAATAGTTATTGTACATGGTTAAAATAAATTGAAAGGTACCTGTAAAATAAATATAAATCCTAAGATAGCTAGAATATAATTATTATTTATATTGTAGCTATATTACATTATTATTATTAGAATATAATTATTATTTATATTGTAGCTATAATTATTATTATATATATATATATATATTACAGTGGCGGCGGCGTAGTGGGGGGCAGGATAGGGGTTAATAAATTTATTATAGGTGGCGACGGTGTAGGGGGGGCAGATTAGGGGTTAATAAATTTATTATAGGTGGCGACTGTGTAGTGGGGGCAGATTAGGGGTTAATACATTTAATATAGGTTGCGGCAGGTTCAGGGAGCGGCGGTCTTTATCCAAGCCCAAGCGGGGGGGCTGAAGATGTCCATGATTCGGCTGAAGTCTTCATCCAAGCGGGAGCTGAAGAGGTCCATGATCCGGCTGAAGTCTTCTATCAACAGCATCTTCAATCTTCTTTCTTCCGGATCCATCTTGCAGACCTCCGACGCGGAACATCCTGCTGGCCCGAAGGACTACCGACGAATGAAGGCTCCTTTAAGGGACGTCATCCAAGATGGTGTCCCTCGAATTCCGATTGGCTGATAGGATTCTATCAGCCAATCGGAATTAAGGTAGGAAAATTTTGATTGGCTGATGGAATCAGCCAATCAGAATCAAGTTCAATCCGATTGGCTGATACGATCAGCCAATCAGATTGAGCTCGCATTCTATTGGCTGTTCCGATCAGCCAATAGAATGCGAGCTCAATCTGATTGGCTGATCGGATCAGCCAATCGAATTGAACTTGATTCTGATTGGCTGATTCCATCAGCCAATCAGAATTTTCCTACCTTAACCTAGAATCCTATCAGCCAATCGGAATTCGAGGGACGCCATCTTGGATGACGTCCCTTAAAGGAACCGTCATTCTTCAGTTGGACGTCGTCGGAAGAAGATGGGTCCGCGCTGGAGGTCTTAACGATGGAGCCGGTCCTCATTGGATGAAGATAGAAGATGCCGCTTGGAAGAAGATGGTTGCCGGTCCGGATCTACTCTTCTTCCCGGATAGGATGAAGACTTTGGACCCTCTTCTGGACTTCTTCAGCCGTCGGATGATGGATGTCTAGCCCCCGCTTGGGTTGGATGAAGATATCGGAGCCAGGACAGATCGGTGTGATACCCGGTGAGGTGAAGACAAGGTAGGAAGATCTTCAGGGGCTTAGTGTTAGGTTTATTTAAGGGGGGTTTGGGTTAGATTAGGGGTATGTGGGTGGTGGGTTGTAATGTTGGGTCCCCTACACCATCGCCCTCTATTATAAAGTTATTAACCCCTATCCTGCTGATCCGGCACCTCTCCGCAACTAAATAAATAGTTTAACCCCTAAACCGCCGCTCCCTGAACCCGCCGCAACCTATATTAAACCTATTAACCCCTATCCTGCCCCCCCCTACACCGTCGCCACCTATAATAAATTTATTAACCCCTAATCTGCCCCCCACTACACCGCCACCACTGTAATAAAATTATTAACCCCTAAACCTAAGTCTAACCCTAACGCCCCCCCAAACTTAAATATTAATTAAATAAATCTAAATAAATTAACTCTTATTAACTAAATGAATCCTATTTAAAACTAAATACTTACCTTTAAAATAAACCCTAATATAGCTACAATATAAATAATAATTATATTCTAGCTATCTTAGGATTTATATTTATTTTACAGGTACCTTTCAATTTATTTTAACCATGTACAATAACTATTAAATAGTTATTAACTATTTAATAGCTTACCTAGCTAAAATAAAGAGAAATGTACCTGTAACATAAATCCTAACCTAAGTTACAATTACACCTAACACTACACTATACTTTAATAAATGATTCCTATTTAAAACTAAATACTTACCTGTAAAATAAATCCTAAAATAGCTACAATATAATTAATAATTATATTATAGCTATTTTAGGATTAATATTTATTTTACAGGTAACTTTGTATTTATTTTAGCTAGTTAGAATAGTTATTAAATAGTTATTAACTATTTAATAACTACCTAGCTAAAAGAAATACAAAATTACCTGTAAAATAAATCCTACGACGAATGAAGGCTCCTTTAAGGGACGTCATCCAAGATGGCGTCCCCTCAATTCCGATTGGCTGATAGGATTCTATCAGCCAATCGGAATTAAGGTAGGAAAAATCTGATTGGCTGATGGAATCAGCCAATCAGATTGAGCTCGCATTCTATTGGCTGTTCCGATCAGCCAATAGAATGCAAGCTCAATCTGATTGGCTGATTGGATCAGCCAATCGGATTGAACTTGAATCTGATTGGCTGATTCCATCAGCCAATCAGAATTTTCCTACCTTAATTCCGATTGGCTGATAGAATCCTATCAGCCAATCGGAATTGAGGGGACGCCATCTTGGATGACGTCCCTTAAAGGAGCCGTCATTCATCGTAGTCCGTCGGTGAAGAAGGAGGTTCCGCGTCGGCGGAAGGAAGATTCAAGACCCGGCTTGGAAGATGACTTCGCCCGGATAGAAGACCTCTTCAGCGCCTCTTTGAAGATGACATCGGCCGGATCGAAGACTTTTCTTCAGCGCCGCCTGGATGATGACTTCATCGGATGGAAGATTTCTTCTGCACCGCTTGGAGGATTAACTTCTTCCGCTCCGGATGTCCACTTCGGTTCCATCGCTGCTCGGCTGAGTGAAGACAAGGTAGGATGATCTTCAGGGGATTAGTGTTAGGTTTTTGTAAGGGGGGTTTGGGTTAGATTAGGGGTATGTGGGTGGTGGGTTTTAATGTTGGGGGGGGGTTGTATTTTTCTTTTACAGGCAAAAGAGCTGTTTTCTTTGGGGCATGCCCCCACAAATGGCCCTTTTAAGGGCTGGTAAGGTAAAAGAGCTTTGAACTTTATTTAATTTAGAATAGGGTAGGGCATTTTTTTTATTTTGGGGGGGTTTGTTATTTTATTAGGGGGCTTAGATTAGGTGTAAGTAGCTTAAAATTGTTGTAATATTTTTAACATGTTTGTAACTTATTTTTTTATTTTTTGTAATTTAGCTTTTTTTATTTTTTGTACTTTAGTTAGTTTATGTAATTGTATTTAATTGTAGTTATTTGTAGGTAGTTTATTTAATTAATTTAATGATAGTGTAGTATTAGGTTTAATTGTAACTTAAGTTAGGATTTATTTTACAGGTAATTTTGTATTTCTTTTAGCTAGGTAGTTATTAAATAGTTAATAACTATTTAATAACTATTCTAACTAGCTAAAATAAATACAAAGTTACCTGTAAAATAAATATAAATCCTAAGATAGCTATAATATAATTATTAATTATATTGTAGCTATCTTAGGATTTATTTTACAGGTAAGTATTTAGTTTTAAATAGGAATAATTTATTAAAGTATAGTGTAGTGTTAGGTGTAATTGTAACTTAGGTTAGGATTTATGTTACAGGTACATTTCTCTTTATTTTAGCTAGGTAAGCTATTAAATAGTTAATAACTATTTAATAGTTATTGTACATGGTTAAAATAAATTGAAAGGTACCTGTAAAATAAATATAAATCCTAAGATAGCTAGAATATAATTATTATTTATATTGTAGCTATATTACATTATTATTATTAGAATATAATTATTATTTATATTGTAGCTATAATTATTATTATATATATATATATATATTACAGTGGCGGCGGCGTAGTGGGGGGCAGGATAGGGGTTAATAAATTTATTATAGGTGGCGACGGTGTAGGGGGGGCAGATTAGGGGTTAATAAATTTATTATAGGTGGCGACTGTGTAGTGGGGGCAGATTAGGGGTTAATACATTTAATATAGGTTGCGGCAGGTTCAGGGAGCGGCGGTCTTTATCCAAGCCCAAGCGGGGGGCTGAAGATGTCCATGATTCGGCTGAAGTCTTCATCCAAGCGGGAGCTGAAGAGGTCCATGATCCGGCTGAAGTCTTCTATCAACAGCATCTTCAATCTTCTTTCTTCCGGATCCATCTTGCAGACCTCCGACGCGGAACATCCTGCTGGCCCGACGGACTACCGACGAATGAAGGCTCCTTTAAGGGACGTCATCCAAGATGGTGTCCCTCGAATTCCGATTGGCTGATAGGATTCTATCAGCCAATCGGAATTAAGGTAGGAAAATTTTGATTGGCTGATGGAATCAGCCAATCAGAATCAAGTTCAATCCGATTGGCTGATACGATCAGCCAATCAGATTGAGCTTGCATTCTATTGGCTGTTCCGATCAGCCAATAGAATGCGAGCTCAATCTGATTGGCTGATCGGATCAGCCAATCGAATTGAACTTGATTCTGATTGGCTGATTCCATCAGCCAATCAGAATTTTCCTACCTTAACCTAGAATCCTATCAGCCAATCGGAATTCGAGGGACGCCATCTTGGATGACGTCCCTTAAAGGAACCGTCATTCTTCAGTTGGACGTCGTCGGAAGAAGATGGGTCCGCGCTGGAGGTCTTAACGATGGAGCCGGTCCTCATTGGATGAAGATAGAAGATGCCGCTTGGAAGAAGATGGTTGCCGGTCCGGATCTACTCTTCTTCCCGGATAGGATGAAGACTTTGGACCCTCTTCTGGACTTCTTCAGCCGTCGGATGATGGATGTCTAGCCCCCGCTTGGGTTGGATGAAGATATCGGAGCCAGGACAGATCGGTGTGATACCCGGTGAGGTGAAGACAAGGTAGGAAGATCTTCAGGGGCTTAGTGTTAGGTTTATTTAAGGGGGGTTTGGGTTAGATTAGGGGTATGTGGGTGGTGGGTTGTAATGTTGGGTCCCCTACACCATCGCCCTCTATTATAAAGTTATTAACCCCTATCCTGCTGATCCGGCACCTCTCCGCAACTAAATAAATAGTTTAACCCCTAAACCGCCGCTCCCTGAACCCGCCGCAACCTATATTAAACCTATTAACCCCTATCCTGCCCCCCCTACACCGTCGCCACCTATAATAAATTTATTAACCCCTAATCTGCCCCCCACTACACCGCCGCCACTGTAATAAAATTATTAACCCCTAAACCTAAGTCTAACCCTAACCCTAACGCCCCCCAAACTTAAATATTAATTAAATAAATCTAAATAAATTAACTCTTATTAACTAAATGAATCCTATTTAAAACTAAATACTTACCTTTAAAATAAACCCTAATATAGCTACAATATAAATAATAATTATATTCTAGCTATCTTAGGATTTATATTTATTTTACAGGTACCTTTCAATTTATTTTAACCATGTACAATAACTATTAAATAGTTATTAACTATTTAATAGCTTACCTAGCTAAAATAAAGAGAAATGTACCTGTAACATAAATCCTAACCTAAGTTACAATTACACCTAACACTACACTATACTTTAATAAATTATTCCTATTTAAAACTAAATACTTACCTGTAAAATAAATCCTAAAATAGCTACAATATAATTAATAATTATATTATAGCTATCTTAGGATTAATATTTATTTTACAGGTAACTTTGTATTTATTTTAGCTAGTTAGAATAGTTATTAAATAGTTATTAACTATTTAATAACTACCTAGCTAAAAGAAATACAAAATTACCTGTAAAATAAATCCTACGACGAATGAAGGCTCCTTTAAGGGACGTCATCCAAGATGGCGTCCCCTCAATTCCGATTGGCTGATAGGATTCTATCAGCCAATCGGAATTAAGGTAGGAAAAATCTGATTGGCTGATTCCATCAGCCAATCAGATTGAGCTCGCATTCTATTGGCTGTTCCGATCAGCCAATAGAATGCGAGCTCAATCTGATTGGCTGATTGGATCAGCCAATCGGATTGAACTTGAATCTGATTGGCTGATTCCATCAGCCAATCAGAATTTTCCTACCTTAATTCCGATTGGCTGATAGAATCCTATCAGCCAATCGGAATTGAGGGGACGCCATCTTGGATGACGTCCCTTAAAGGAGCCGTCATTCATCGTAGTCCGTCGGTGAAGAAGGAGGTTCCGCGTCGGCGGAAGGAAGATTCAAGACCCGGCTTGGAAGATGACTTCACCCGGATAGAAGACCTCTTCAGCGCCTCTTTGAAGATGACATCGGCCGGATCGAAGACTTTTCTTCAGCGCCGCCTGGATGATGACTTCATCGGATGGAAGATTTCTTCAGCGCCGCTTGGAGGATTAACTTCTTCCGCTCCGGATGTCCACTTCGGTTCCATCGCTGCTCGGCTGAGTGAAGACAAGGTAGGATGATCTTCAGGGGATTAGTGTTAGGTTTTTGTAAGGGGGGTTTGGGTTAGATTAGGGGTATGTGGGTGGTGGGTTTTAATGTTGGGGGGGGTTGTATTTTTCTTTTACAGGCAAAATAGCTGTTTTATTTGGGGCATGCCCCCACAAATGGCCCTTTTAAGGGCTGGTAAGGTAAAAGAGCTTTGAACTTTATTTAATTTAGAATAGGGTAGGGCATTTTTTTTATTTTGGGGGGGGTTTGTTATTTTATTAGGGGGCTTAGATTAGGTGTAAGTAGCTTAACATTGTTGTAATATTTTTAACATGTTTGTAACTTATTTTTTTATTTTTTGTAACTTAGCTTTTTTTATTTTTTGTACTTTAGTTAGTTTATGTAATTGTATTTAATTGTAGTTATTTGTAGGTAGTTTATTTAATTAATTTAATGATAGTGTAGTATTAGGTTTAATTGTAACTTAAGTTAGGATTTATTTTACAGGTAATTTTGTATTTCTTTTAGCTAGGTAGTTATTAAATAGTTAATAACTATTTAATAACTATTCTAACTAGCTAAAATAAATACAAAGTTACCTGTAAAATAAATATAAATCCTAAGATAGCTATAATATAATTATTAATTATATTGTAGCTATCTTAGGATTTATTTTACAGGTAAGTATTTAGTTTTAAATAGGAATAATTTATTAAAGTATAGTGTAGTGTTAGGTGTAATTGTAACTTAGGTTAGGATTTATGTTACAGGTACATTTCTCTTTATTTTAGCTAGGTAAGCTATTAAATAGTTAATAACTATTTAATAGTTATTGTACATGGTTAAAATAAATTGAAAGGTACCTGTAAAATAAATATAAATCCTAAGATAGCTAGAATATAATTATTATTTATATTGTAGCTATATTACATTATTATTATTAGAATATAATTATTATTTATATTGTAGCTATAATTATTATTATATATATATATATATATTACAGTGGCGGCGGCGTAGTGGGGGGCAGGATAGGGGTTAATAAATTTATTATAGGTGGCGACGGTGTAGGGGGGGCAGATTAGGGGTTAATAAATTTATTATAGGTGGCGACGGTGTAGGGGGGGCAGATTAGGGGTTAATACATTTAATATAGGTTGCGGCAGGTTCAGGGAGCGGCGGTTTAGGGGTTAATACATTTATTATAGTTGCGGTGGGCTCCAGGAGCGGCGGTTTAGGGGTTAATATGTATAGAGTAGCTTGCGGTGGGCTCCGGGAGCGGCGGTTTAGGGGGTAATAACTTTATTTAGTTGCGGCGGTGTAGGGGGGACAGATTAGTGGTGTTTAGACTCGGGGTACATGTTAGGGTGTTAGGTGTAGACAGCTCCCATAGAAATCAATGGGATGTCTGTCAGCAGCGATCTTGTACTTTCGCTATGGTCAGACTCCCATTGATTCCTATGGGATCCGCCGCCTCCAGGGGTGACGGATTGAAAACCAGGTACGCTGGGCCGTAAAAGTGCTGAGCGTACCTGCTAGTTTTTTGATAACTAGCAAAAGTAGTGAGAATGTGCCGCACTTGTGTGCGGAACATCTGGAGTGACGTAAGAATCGATCTGTGTCGGACTGAGTCCGGCGGATCGATGCTTACGTCACAAAATTCTACCTTTGCCGGTCTCGAGCCTTTGATAACTAAGGCGTATCAGCCTCGCCACAAATACGCTGCGGAATTCCAGCGTATTTGAGGTTGACGGCTTGATAACTAGGCCCCACTATGTGAGCAGCTTAATGTAAAAAGAGCTTAATGTACCAAAATTCACCTAAACATCGATCAATTGCCTTGAAACTTGGCACAAACTCAGTTTGTCACTTTCCAAATATCCTAGAAGTTTCATGGTATTTGGTTTCCCACAAGGCAAATGAGTTACATTAAGCTTGTTTTTTGGGGAGCTTAATGTGGCTTAACGTACAAAATTGAACTTCGATCTTAACTAATTTCCCCCAAACTTCTCAACGAAGGTACTGCTTTAACGCTGTTAATCTGTTTCTGCTAATAATCTCATCTGCTTGATTGCACTTCTGCATTTACAAAACCTGCTGATATTATATGTGTTTTGCCTCACACAACATAGGCATTACCTAAGAGTTATTTTCATTTATGCCTAAATGTTATAAAACGGAGTGTCTGGACATTGTATATATTTTAGTGTGAAAGATAGTGTGAGTGTGTGAAGAATCTTCAAACTCTGAATCGGATTAACTCTTTCACTTCTGAAATCTGGAGCTTCCTTTTGCAGTATATTTGCAAAAGACTTAAACTGGCTAAATACTCCAGGGGCTGCTACTGAAAATATTATTGTCTAATCCAGAATCAGTCAATACCTGTTATGAACTAAAATCTTGTAAGGGATTCATTTGTTATTAATCCTGCAAGTCTTTATATCTTATTCATTATTTGTCTCCCTGTATACCTCCCAAGTAACACAGCCATTGTCACCTGGTGGGTACTAATTAAGAGCAACAACACTTTAAATAGTACACTCAGTTTATATAGTATAACCAGGAAAGGTTATCACACTTAATGTGGCTTAACGTACAAAATTGAACGTAGATGTTAACCAATTTCCCCCAAACTTACCACAATACATTAATCTATCTATTCAAACTTATTCTGAAAATGTCAGGAAATTTGATAAAACATACCAAAAGTTATTCACATTTAACAATTTTTTTACAATCCTAAAACATTTAATGTGAGCAGCTTAATGTAAAAAGAGCTTAATGTACCAAAATTCACCACAACTTCAATCAATTGCCTTGAAACTTGGCACAAACTCAGTTTTTCACTTTCCAAACATATCCTAGAAGTTTCATGGATTTTGGTTTTCCACAAGGCAAATGAGTGATATTAAGCTTGATTTTTGGGGAGCTTAATGTGGCTTAACGTACAAAATTGAACGTAGATGTTAACCAATTTCCCCCAAACTTACCACAATACATTAATCTATCGATTTAAATATTTTCTAAAAATTTCAGGACATTTGATAAAACATACCAAAAGTTATTCACATTTATTTATTTTTTTACAATCCTAAAACATTTAATGTGAGCAGCTTAATGTAAAAAGAGCTTAATGTACCAAAATTCACCTAAACATGGATCAATTGCCTTGAAACTTGGCACAAACTCAGTTTGTCACTTTCCAAACCTATCCTAGAAGTTTCATGATATTTGGCTTCCCACAAGGCAAATGAGTGACATTAAGCTTGTTTTTTGGGGAGCTTAATGTGGCTTAACGTACAAAATTGAACTTCGATCTTAACCAATTTCCCCCAAACTTCTCACAATACATTAATCTATCTATTCAAACATATTCTGAAAATGTCAGGACATTTGATAAAACATACCAAAAGTTATTTATATTTAACAGTTTTTTACAATCGTAAAACATATGGGGGCTTATTTATCAAAGCGTCAATCTCAGTGCGTTCGCAGGCGTCAATATGCTCGCCAGACAACGCTGCCGCGGATCCACATACAATGCTCTTATTTATAAAAAACACGTCAAAAACATGTGCGTCAAGTATGATGCTATGGGCATCGGACTGTTGTTAACTAACAGTCATCGATGTTGCAGTTATTCATGTTTTTCCCAACTTTATTTATACCATTTCATTACAGTCCATGAACAAGCACATTTCTCTAAAGCTAATCTTTTATTTCTCATCTGTTAATGTCCAAGAAATAGCTTGATTTATACCTCAACAAACAATATCTCATAGAAAGTTATTTTTATATTTATGTGTTATATGATACTTTCACATAAATTAATGTGTATTTGTATTTCTAGAAGTCATGATATGCTTTTATCTCATGTTATTTTTTTTATAAAAGATTTTTAATGCTAGAATTTGTACATATATCTTTGCACATACTTGTGTGTGTGTATATTTATATATATATATATATATATATATATATACTGTATATAAATAAAAAGAGAGAAGCGCTCAACCTGAGAATGAACAATAGCATAATAGCTTGTTCTGTGGCTAATTACCACCCAAGAAGCAGCCTCTTTTTGCCTACCATGTGCCTTTCACAGAGAAAAACTTTCCTGAAGCATATCAGTCTGATCCTGACTTCACAGTACAGTCCAGCCCCGAAATACCAGGCAATCCCTCTCTGAACGATAGATACAACAAAACCCCAGACATACGTTTCGGCCTATTGTGGGCCTCGTCAGTGAGGTGCAGCCATATCCCTCTAGGCACACTGAGCAACGGGTCCATGTGTGGATTCCCGCATCACACATAGGGAGACTTCCCTAAGTGTCATAATTTGTATATATATATATATATATATATATATATATATATATATATATATATATATAATAAAAAATCATAAATCCCAGCCAATGAGTCTTAGAATCAAGAAGTTTTTATTCTTCAACAAAAGATATGATCAAATTGATCTTTCACACTATGCAATCATAACAACCATCAAGGAAACATCTGATGTAGGTTCACTCAGATCCACACATACCCCATCCACCAAACACATCCGTGTCTAACCCACAGCACAATTTTTTAAAGAAAAAAACATCAAAAAAACATCAGAAAAACAAATTATATTATCACTCCCAGGGCGTCCCCAGGGAGTGAAATTGGACACCACCCACTAAGGACTTTGTAAGATTTAGAACCATTAAGAGTGTCCGCTAGATCCGTAACTCTGTAATATTATGTGAACCAAGAGTGTCTCGTACTGTTGCGGATACTCCTAAAACAAGAGTGTCTCGTGCATTACAAAACTTCCAACTGTAACAATGTGTAATTATTTGAAAACCATCAGCAACTATCTTATTGCCACTGTATGAAGGCGGTCACAGGAAACATAACATGTTACAGTATTTGTAATCCATCACAGTGAATGCTGGTAACGACTTTAATGACAAGTCTTGTAGTTGTAAGAGTATTACGGTTCAAATGTCCCTTTAACCTGACATGCTTCTGGCCATATAATGTGTTGCGGGGAGCTGCAAGCGTACTTTCGGCCCATATATATGTGTGTGTGTGTGTTATGTCAGAAATATTTTGCAAACATATTTACATGTCACTAAATTCCTTTTTTTGTTGTAAACAATGTTGTCTTTCATGTCTCTGTGTAACATGTCATCAGGGTATCATATGTATTTATTTACAATCAATGGATATTTTAAGAGCTGGGCCAGTTTTCTCTCTGTACCTGTGTAATCCCTCCGGATTGCAATCTAGATTTAAAAACCACCCCTACACAGGTGTTATAAAATCGGCTGGCATATAAAATGACATTTCTTAATGAAAATGAAATTCAAGAGAAGGAAGAAATACACTAAAAATAGCATGACAGTAAAGAGGTGATTTTAATTTCTGCTGTAACTGAATCATGACAGCTTAATGTTAGGTGGGCTATCCCTTTGAGCTATCAGTTTAAGATTATATTGAATCAAACATCATTCAAATTTTAAAATCATTGTCTAAAATATTACATTGTGTGTCCTAATGTCAGCATCAATGTTTATCTTTAATACTAATTACACATATACATACTTTCAAAGTATAATACACAATGTAACAGATAGAACTTACAAGTTCTGATGGGTGATCAATGACACAAGTATCGAGCAATTTTATTCGTTAGTGATACTATACAATGTATATTTAAATTTGATTAGCTGATGTCATAAATCATGTGATTATGCATATCCCTATCAAAAGTGGTGGAAAAATTCACTAGTGTGTGGGTTGTCTAGGAGTATTGCGTCATATTTGGTGCGAAAAGTGTTGCATCAAATTTGGTGCAAAGTGGTGAGTGGGACTTGTATTACATGCCTTAAACATGGTGTATATAGATTTATCCAAAAAACAAAAAAAATAAAAAAGGAAGTTAGCTATATTATGTTATGTATTTATTCAATTTTTATCTCTATATCTACTAGTGCACCAAGTTTGGAGCAATAATATTGTCATCTTGCTTTGTAATAATAGACAAAGATGTAACATAATCCATAAGTAGTAATGTATTTCATTTTTTGGAGCAATAATATTGTTTGATTTAGAAAGAGTATAGATTTTAATAAAGTTTATAATTTACTTTTATTATCTAATATGCTTCATCGTCTTGCAGCATCGAACATAACCATCCTGTGTTTTTAGACTCCCATTGATTTCTTTGGCATCCAAGGCCTCAAGGGTTGGCGGTTTGAACGATCGGTTCGCTGCGTTGGCATAGACGCAAGTGTACCTGTTAAATGTTTGGTAAATTGGAAAAAGGGTCATATAGAGTTGAATGTGTATTCGAAACACCTGGGATGACGCAAGCATCGATCTGCGTCAGATTGAGATTGCGGTAGGGTATATTATGTCACGCATTTCAACATTTGACGATCTTGACACTTTGATAATTAGGGCGGATTCCATTTGCATCAGATATGACGCGAGATTCTAGCGGATTCCATCGTATTATCAGTTGAAGCTTTGATAAATTGGTCCCTAAATGTTTTAGGATTGTAAAAAAATGGTTTAATGTAAATAACTTTTGGTATGTTTTATCAAATGTCCTAATTTTTTCAGAATATATTTGAATAGATAGATTAATGTATTGTGAGCAGTTTGGGGGAAATTGGTTAACATCTAAGTTCAATTTTGTACGTTAAGCCACATTAAGCTCCCCAAAAAACAAGCTTAATGTCACTTATTTGCCTTGTGGGAAAACAAAATCCATGAAACTTCTTGGATAGGTTTTGAAAGTGAAAAACTGAGTTTGTGCCAAGTTTCAAGGCAACTGATTGATGTTTAGGCAAATTTTGGTACATTAAGCTCTTCTTTGCTTGTCATTCACATGAAGGGGCCTATTTATTATATGTCTGTCTGACATGATCCGATCAGCGGATCATGTCCGACAGACATCACTGAATGCAGAGAGCAATACGCTCTCCACATTCAGCATTGCACCAGCAGCTGATAGCAGGGGGCTGTCAATCAACCTGATCGTATTCGATTGGGTTGAAAAGCGGCGATGTCTGTCCGCTTCCTCAGAGCAGGCGGACAGGTTATGGAGAAGGGGTCTTTAGACCGCTGCTTCATAACTGGTGTTTCTGGCAAGCCTAAAGGCTCAACAGAAACACGGACCCTCAAGCTTCATTCGGAGCTTAATAAATGGGCCCCGAAATGTTTTAGGATTGTAAAAAACATATTTAAATGTTAATAACTTTTGTTATGTTTTATCAAATGTCCTTACATTTTCAGAATATGTTTAAACAGATAGATTAATGTATTATGGGAAGTTTGAGGGAAATTGATTAACATCTAAGTTCAATTTTGTACGTTAAGCCACATTAAGCTCCCCAAAAAACAAGCTTAATGTCACTCATTTGCCTTGTGGGAAACCAAATACCATGAAACTTGAAGTGACATGAAGTTGTGGTGAATTTTGGTACATTAAGCTCTTTTTACATTAAGCTGCTCACATTTACGGCTAGATTTAGAGTTTTGTCGGTAACGACCCGCGTAGCTAACGCTGGCTTTTTTCTGGCCGCACTTTTTAAATAACTCTGGTATTGAGAGTTCACAGAATGGCTGCGTTAGGCTCCAAAAAAGGAGCGTAGAGCATATTTAACGCAACTTCAACTCTCGATACCAGAGTTGCTTACGGACGCGGCCAGCTTCAAAAACGTGCTCGTGCACGATTCCCTCATAGAAAACAATGGGGCTCTTTGAGCTGAAAAAAAAACTAACACCTGCAAAAAAGCCGCGTTCAGCTCCTAACGCAGCCCCATTGTTTGCTATGGGGAAACACTTCCTACGTCTGCACCTAACACTCTAACATGTACCCCGAGTCTAAACACCCCTAACCTTACACTTATTAACCCCTATTCTGCCGCCCCCGCTATCGCTGACACCTGCATATTATTTTTAACCCCTAATCTGCCGCTCCGTAAACCGCCGCTACTTACATTATCCCTATGTACCCCTAATCTGCTGCCCCTAACACCGCCAACCCCTATATTATATTTATTAACCCCTAATCTGCCCCCCACAATGTCGCCTCCACCTGCCTACACTTATTAACCCCTAATCTGCCGACCGGACCGCACCGCTATTATAATAAAGTTATTAACCCCTAATCCGCCTCACTAACCCTATAATAAATAGTATTAACCCTAATCTGCCCTCCCCAACATCGCCGACACCTAACTTCAAACATTAACCCCTAATCTGCCGACTGAAGCTCACCGCTATTCTAATAAATGTATTAACCCCTAAAGCTAAGTCTAACCCTAACACTAACACCCCCCTAAGTTAAATATAATTTAAATCTCACTAAATTAATTAACTCTTATTAAATAAATTATTCCTATTTAAAGCTAAATACTTACCTGTAAAATAAATCCTAATATAGCTACAATATAAATTATATTTATATTATAGCTATTTTAGGATTTATATTTATTTTACAGGTAACTTTGTATTTATTTTAACCAGGTACAATAGCTATTAAATAGTTAAGAACTATTTAATAGCTAAAATAGTTAAAATAATTACAAAATTACCTGTAAAATAAATTCTTACCTAAGTTACAATTAAACCTAACACTACACTATCAATAAATTAATTAAATAAAATACCTACAATTACCTACAATTAAACCTAAGTCTACACTATCAATACATTAATTAAATACAATATCTACAAATAACTACAATGAAATAAACTAACTAAAGTACAAAAAATAAAAAAGAACTGTTACAAAAAATAAAAAAATATTTACAAACATCAGAAAAATAGTACAACCATTTTAAACTAATTACTCCTACTCTAAGTCCCCTAATAAAATAACAAAGACCCACAAAATGAAAAAAATTCCCTACCCTATTCTAAATTACTAAAGTTCAAAGCTCTTTTACCTTACCAGCCCTGAACAGGGCCCTTTGCGGGGAATGCCCCAAAGAATTCAGCATTTTTGCCTGTAAAAAAAAACACATACAATGCCCCCCCCCAAGATTACAACCCACCACCCACATACCCCTAATCTAACCCAAACCCCCCTTAAATAAACCTAACACTAAGCCCCTGAAGATCTTCCTACCTTATCTTCACCATACCAGGTTCACCGATCGATCCAGAAGAGCTCCTCTGATTTCTTGATCCAAGCCCAAGCGGGGGGCTGAAGATGTCCATGATCCGGCTGAAGTCTTCATCCAAGCGGGAGCTGAAGAGGTCCATGATCCGGCTGAAGTCTTCTATCAACAGCATCTTCAATCTTCTTTCTTCCGGATCCATCTTGCAGACCTCCGACGCGGAACATCCTGCTGGCCCGACGGACTACCGACGAATGAAGGCTCCTTTAAGGGACGTCATCCAAGATGGTGTCCCTCGAATTCCGATTGGCTGATAGGATTCTATCAGCCAATCGGAATTAAGGTAGGAAAATTCTGATTGGCTGATGGAATCAGCCAATCAGAATCAAGTTCAATCCGATTGGCTGATACGATCAGCCAATCAGATTGAGCTCGCATTCTATTGGCTGTTCAGATCAGCCAATAGAATGCGAGCTCAATCTGATTGGCTGATCGGATCAGCCAATCGAATTGAACTTGATTCTGATTGGCTGATTCCATCAGCCAATCAGAATTTTCCTACCTTAACCTAGAATCCTATCAGCCAATCGGAATTCGAGGGACGCCATCTTGGATGACGTCCCTTAAAGGAACCGTCATTCTTCAGTTGGACGTCGTCGGAAGAAGATGGGTCCGCGCTGGAGGTCTTCACGATGGAGCCGGTCCTCATTGGATGAAGATAGAAGATGCCGCTTGGAAGAAGATGGTTGCCGGTCCGGATCTACTCTTCTTCCCGGATAGGATGAAGACTTTGGACCCTCTTCTGGACTTCTTCAGCCGTCGGATGATGGATGTCTAGCCCCCGCTTGGGTTGGATGAAGATATCGGAGCCAGGACAGATCGGTGTGATACCCGGTGAGGTGAAGACAAGGTAGGAAGATCTTCAGGGGCTTAGTGTTAGGTTTATTTAAGGGGGGTTTGGGTTAGATTAGGGGTATGTGGGTGGTGGGTTGTAATGTTGGGGGGGTATTGTATGTGTTTTTTTACAGGCAAAAGAGCTGAATTTCTTGGGGCATGCCCCGCAAAGGGCCCTGTTCAGGGCTGGTAAGGTAAAAGAGCTTTGAACTTTTGTAATTTAGAATAGGGTAGGGCATTTTTTTATTTTGGGGGGCTTTGTTATTTTATTAGGGGGCTTAGAGTAGGTGTAATTAGTTTAAAATTGTTGTAATATTTTTCTAATGTTTGTAAATACTTTTTTATTTTTTGTAACTTAGTTCTTTTTTATTTTTTGTACTTTAGTTAGTTTATTTAATTGTATTTATTTGTAGATATTGTATTTAATTAATTTATTGATAGTGTAGTGTTAGGTTTAATTGTAGGTAATTGTAGGTATTTTATTTAATTTATTTATTGATAGTGTAGTGTTAGGTTTAAGTGTAACTTAGGTTAGGATTTATTTTACAGGTAAATTTGTAATTATTTTAACTATTTTAGCTATTAAATAGTTCTTAACTATTTAATAGCTATTGTACCTGGTTAAAATAAATACAAAGTTACCTGTAAAATAAATATAAATCCTAAAATAGCTATAATATAATTATAATTTATATTGTAGCTATATTAGGGTTTATTTTACAGGTAAGTATTTAGATTTAAATAGGAATAATTTATTTAATAAGAGTTAATTTATTTCGTTAGATTTAAATTACATTTAATTTAGTGGGGGTGTTAGGGTTAGGGTTAGACTTATCTTTAGGGGTTAATCCATTTATTACAGCGATGTTAGGGAGAGCAGATTAGGGGTTAATACTATTTATTATAGGGTTATTGAGGCGGGAGTGAGGCGGATTAGGGGTTAATAACTTTATTATAGTAGCGGTGCAGTCGGCAGATTAGGGGTTAATAAGTGTAGGCAGGTGGAGGCGACGTTGAGGGGGGCAGATTAGGGGTTAATAGATATAATATAGGGGTCGGCGGTGTTAGGGGCAGCAGATTAGGGGTACATAAGTATAACGTAGGTGGCGGTCGGCAGATTAGGGGTTAATTATTGTAGGTAGCTGGCGGCGACGTTGTGGGGGGCAGGTTAGGGGTTAATAAATATAATATAGGTGTCGGCGGTGTTAGGGGCAGCAGATTAGGGGTACATAAGTATAACGTAGGTGGCGGTCGGCAGATTAGGAGTTAAAAAAATTTAATCGAGTGGCGGCGATGTGGGGGGACCTCGGTTTAGGGGTACATAGGTAGTTTATGGGTGTTAGTGTACTTTAGAGCACAGTAGTTAAGAGCTTTATAAACCGGCGTTAGCCCAGAAAGCTCTTAACTACTGACTTTTTTCTGCGGCTGGAGTTTTGTCGTTAGATTTCTAACGCTCACTTCAGACACGACTCTAAATACCGGAGTTAGAAAGATCCCATTGAAAAGATAGGATACGCAATTGACGTAAGGGGATCTGCGGTATGGAAATGTTGCGGCTGAAAAGTGAGCATTAGACCCTTTCCTGACTGACTCCAAATACCGGCGGTAGCCTAAAACCAGTGTTAGGAGCTGGTTTTCACGGCTAAACTCTAAATCTAGGCCTTAATGTTTTAGGATTGTAATAAAATTGTTAAATGTGAATAACTTTTGGTATGGTTTATCAAATTTCCTGAAATTTTCAGAATATGTTTGAATAGATAGATTAATGTATTGTGAGAGTTTTGGGGGAAATTGGTTAAGATCTAAGTTCAATCTTGTATGTTAAGCCACATAAAGCTCCCCAAAAAACAAGCTTAATGTCACTCATTTGCCTTGTGGGAAACCAAATACCATGAAACTTCTATGATAGGTTTGGAAAGTGACAAACTGAGTTTGTGCCAAGTTTCAAGGCAATTGATTGATGTTTAGGTGAATTTTGGTACATTAAGCTCTTTTTTACATTAAGCTGCTCACATTAAATGTTTTAGGATTGTAAAAAAATATTTAAATGTGTATAACTTTTGGTATGTTTTATCAAATGTCCTGAAATTTTCAGAATATGTTTGAATAGATAGATTAATGTATTGTGGTAAGTTTGGGGGAAATTGGTTAACATCTACGTTCAATTTTGTACGTTAAGCCACATTAAGTGTGATAACCTTTCCTGGTTATACTATATAAACTGAGTGTACTATTTAAAGTGTTGTTGCTCTTAATTAGTACCCACCAGGTGACAATGGCTGTGTTACTTGGGAGGTATACAGGGAGACAAATAATGAATAAGATATAAAGACTTGCAGGATTAATAACAAATGAATCCCTTACAAGATTTTAGTTCATAACAGGTATTGACTGATTCTGGATTAGACAATAATATTTTCAGTAGCAGCCCCTGGAGTATTTAGCCAGTTTAAGTCTTTTGCAAATATACTGCAAAAGGAAGCTCCAGATTTCAGAAGTGAAAGAGTTAATCCGATTCAGAGTTTGAAGATTCTTCACACACTCACACTATCTTTCACACTAAAATATATACAATGTCCAGACACTCCGTTTTATAACATTTAGGCATAAATGAAAATAACTCTTAGGTAATGCCTATGTTGTGTGAGGCAAAACACATATAATATCAGCAGGTTTTGTAAATGCAGAAGTGCAATCAAGCAGATGAGATTATTAGCAGAAACAGATTAACAGCGTTAAAGCAGTACCTTCGTTATAACTTAGCCCCAGAAAGACTGACGAAAGAATAGCATTGCAAGCAAAGTCCAGCAATCTGTTATACAGAAAACAATACCTTATGTTAGGAGACCCTCCAAGTACTGAACGATGCGTTCAGACGGCAGTCCGGTGTGAGTGTGTCTGACTTCCGGGGCGCCGGAGTAAGTAGATCCGTGAGAGCTGAAAGCTGGAGGAGTGATCTGAATAGGAGCCGGTCAGAACTTACGATAGCACAATGTAAATAAGTAACAAGTTAGTCAATACGTAGGAGAAAAGGCATAAAGTTAATGAGACTTAAAGTGAGACTAAATCTCCCTTGTTTTTCAGGGTATTACCTGACGAAAAGCTGCACAGACTGCTATGATAGCAGGGCACGAAGTAAGCTTCAATTTTTAGGCAGGGCTTAGAGGTGTATGACTCTCTTAAATAGGATGGGAGCTATGAATGGGAGGGGATATACCTTAAAGGTATATCACATATCCCCCTCCTCAAGGGATCACCTCCGGGGATTCCAGGTTTGGTTTAAATGGATATTGGAGATGGAACTTCTTAAGCAAGTGAGGGGCATGAACATCAGTGTGCAGTTGCCACGAATTCTCCTCTGGACCATAACCTTTCCACTTAATCAGATATTCCAATTTATTTTGGTTGACTCTGGAATCTAAAATAGCTTGGACTTCAAATTGTTCTTGGTCATCAATAAGAATCGGAGGTGGTGTACTCAGGTTAAGTCTTTGATTATCTGACCTATAAGGCTTTAGCAATGATACATGGAAGGTTGCATGCATCCTGTAGTCCTTAGGTAAGTTCAATCCAACTGCGTTAGGATTTACAATTTTGTTAATAACAAATAGACCTATACATTGGTTAGACAATTTTTTGCTTGGTAGATGTAGTTTGAGGTGTTTTGTGGACAGTAGTACCTGGTCTCCTACTTTATAGTTAGGGCTTGGTCTGTCTTTATGATCATAATATTGTTTTTGGTGTTCTTTGGCTTCTGTTAGATGAGTTTTAAGTAATTCCATCATTTGTTCCAAAGTTGAGGAGTAATCTAAGGCACTAGGAGAGTTAACACTAGTGTTAGAAAGAGTTATGGTGTTGGGATGATAGCCATATGTGGCGAAGAATAGCAACATCTTTGTAGATGTTGACTTTGAGTTGTTGTATGAAAACTCCGCCATGGGGAGGTAAGTCTCCCAATCATCTTGTAGATATGTTATATAACACCTTAAATACTGCTCTAAGGTCTGGTTTAATCTTTCCGTTAAACCGTTTGTTTGTGGGTGGAAAGCTGTGGAATACCTAGTTTATACGTAATATCTTACATAAAGATCTGCAAAAGGAGGAGGTAAATTGAGTACCTCTGTCAGTGATGATATTAGTGGGTAGACCGTGTAAGCGAACTATAGTGTTTATAAATACTTTGGCAGTAACCATAGCAGTCGGAAGTCCTTTAAGAGGTACAAAATGTGCTAACCTTGTTAAGTGATCTATGACAACAAGTACTGTGTTGAAATGTTGTGAGTTAGGTAAGTCTACTATGAAGTCCATGGAAATAGTGGACAAGGGCTTATCAGGGATCGGCAAAGGCATGAGTAATCCTATAGGTTTTTTATGTTCCAATTTATTGCAAGCACAAGTATCACAAGTAGTGACATAATCATAAATATATTGTTCTAATTGAGGCCACCAAAAATCCCTCTTAGTTAAATCTATAGTTTTTTGTATACCTAAGTGTCCTGCCATGGTACTATCATGCGTATGAGCCAGAACAACTTTCCTCACTGTTTCTGGTATGTATAGTTTGTTATCATGATATAACAATCCTGTGAGAGGATCTTCAAGACAAGCTCTGGGATGATTGGTCTCGGTTTTTAATGCCTGTAATACTTCTTCCTCCAGTGTGGTGAGGTCTCCCAAGATCTTCTCAGGCGGAACGGTGGATTCTATAGTATCTTGTTCAGGAGTAAGGTCATGTTGACGAGACAAGGCGTCAGCCTTGGTATTCTGGTGTCCAGGTCTATAGGTTATGAGAAAGTTAAAACGGTCAAGGAATAGGGACCAATGACCTTGGCGAGCTGTTACATTTTTATTTCTCTTAATGTATTCCAGGTTTTTGTGATCTGTGTATATTATGAAGGCTTCCTTAGAGCCTTCCAAGAGGTGCCTCCAGTGCTCAAGAGAACACTTTATAGCCAATAACTCTTTGTCACCGACACTGTAATTATTTTCTGCTGTGGTTAATGCTCTGGATTAGAATTCCACTGGATGTAAGTCAGAGGTGTTTTTATCAATTTGTGATAACGCTGCACCAATTCCAGTGTTAGAGGCATCCACTTCTAGAATGAACTTTAGATTGTAGTCTGGCATACTTAATACAGGTGCTGTTGTGAAACATTGCTTTAGAATGGTGAAAGCTTTTTGAGCTTCTTCGGTCCATTTAAATTTATGTTTTTTTACTTGTTAACTGTGTTAAAGGTTTAACGATAGAGGAAAGTTTTTTTTACAAATTTCCTGTAAAAATTTGCAAACCCAATAAACCGTTGTATTGTTTTTACAGTGTTGGGTGTAGGCCAGTCTAGGATTGCTGTGATTTTCTCTTGATCCATTTGTATCTTATTTGGTGTTATAATATAACCTAAGAACTTTACTCGGTTTACATGAAAACAGCATTTTTCCTGTTTAGCAAATAACTTGTGTTCTTTCAATCTGGTAAGTACCCAACATTAATGTTTTTCATGTTGAGCTTGATCTTTGGAGTAGAGTAAAATATCGTCAAGATAAATTATGATGCAGACATCTATTAGATCATGAAATATTTCGTTAATAAAAAATTAAAATGTTGCAGGGGCATTTGTTAAACCGAATGGCATAACTTTATATTGGAACAGACCATATCGTGTTCGAAATGCGGTCTTCCATTCATCCCCCTCTTTAATTCGAATTAAATTATAGGCCCCTTTCAAATCCAACTTGGTGTAAATAGTAGCTCCATTGAGTCTCTCTAGTAGTTCAGGGATTAGGGGTAATGGATATCGTTTTTTGACTGTGATGGCGTTTAAAGCTCTATAATCTATTATTGGGCGCAGTGTTCCATCCTTGTTTTTTACTAGGAACATACCTGCAGCAGCAGGTGAAGTGGAATGGGAGATAAATCCCTTCTTTAGATTCTCATCTAAGTAAGATCTTAAATACGTCAATTTGTTTTTGGATAAAGGATATATCTTCCCATGAGGAATCTGTGAACCTGGTACTATATCTATGGGACAATCAAAGGTTCTATGCGGGGGAAGGCTTTCTGCCTCTTTCATGTCAAAGACCTCAGCCAGATCCTGATAAGGCCTAGGTATACCTGGAGCAGTTAAAGATATGGTGCAATGTGGGTAACATGTTTTTAGGCAGTAAGGTGAGTTGAATGTTACTTCATGATGTACCCAGTCTATATTGGGGTTATGTCTGACTAACCATGTAAATCCCAATATAATGGAGTGTATAGAATTAGGTATTACATCAAAGGTAAGATATTCTAAATGACCTGAGACTGTAGTTATCAGTAAGTGTATGGTATGGTGAGTTATAGGCCCTTTCTGTATAAGTCTCTCGTCAATTAACTTAACAAACACAGGGTTATGCTTACACACTATCAGGATTTTATTGTTTTCAACAAAAGCTGCATCAATTTAATTCTCCGATGCTCCTGAGTCAATCAGTCCTTTAGCTTGAATATTTCTCTGGTCCCACTGTAAAGAGAGAGGAATTACCATATGTGTTAAGTTCACTAAACTATGGATATGATTTGAATTGTATGGCTTACCCTTTTTCTGTTTAGCTAATAATGGACAAGCCGAAACAGTATGTTCCTTATGAGCACAATATAAGCAGAGATTCCCAAGTCTTCTCCTGGTCTTTTCTTCTTGTGTGAGTGGACCCTTGATGGTACTTATCTCCATAGGTGTGGGGTTCGTAGATGTTCTTTCTGAGCTGGAGGCAAAGGGACGTCTTATGGCAGTCTCAGATGTTGCTCTTTCAGCTCTCCTTTCTCGTAATCTTCGGTCCAGAGTAGTACTCAGCTTTATAAGGGACGTTAAGCTGTCTGGAATCTCTACTCTTGAGAGTTCATCTTTTAGGGTTTCTGATAGTCCCAAGCGGAACTGGTTTTTGAGACTTATCTCATTCCACTAAGAGTCGGTGGCCCACATCTGGAAGTCTGTAGTGTACTCTTCCACTGTGCGTTTTCCCTGTTTTAACTGGCGCAGTCGGGTTTCAGCATTTAATTGAGTATTGGCATCCTGTAATGATCAGCAATTCGATTGCTGTTTCTTTAGTCTGATTATGAGTATTCTCTGGTAAATAGTTTGTATGTATCATGTGATTAAGTCTGTCTGCTAGTGAGGAGACAGAGTCTTAATCACCTGGATTAATGTAGCCCGGAATATTCACCTCAAAATTATAAGTAGTAAGATCAAGTGAATTATATCTGGGTCCAGAGATAAGTTTGTACTATGTAAACTTTTAGATAATAAGTAGCAGTTTATATAGGTTTGTGACAGATAAGTGAGGTCCCCTTTAAGGTAATACTGTGCCTTTAAATAATACACCTTGCGGTAAAGATAAGTTCACAGTGTGGAGTATAATGTTTCAGCTTGCTGGCCCTTTAAATAATACACCTTGTGGTAAAGATAAGTTCACAGTGTTAAGTTTACTGTTTCAGCTTGCTGGGCCTTTAAATAATACACCTTGCAGTAAAGATTTGTAAACAGTGTTAAGAATACTGTATCAGCTTGCTGCGCTGTTAAACATTACACCATACGGTAAAGATAAGTTCACAGTCTTAACGGCAATGCTAACACTTGTATACGGAACCTGGCTCTAGCAGCTGTGTGCGTGCAGCTTCTCTGATCCTCTCTGCAGATTGCGGCCTGTGTCTGTTAAGCTGAAAGTTGTTAGAGCGGCGTGCATGCTGCAGTTGCAACAGGTGACTTCTGCTTTAGATGAGAAGTAGCTTCAGTTGAAGGAGACAGAGCTAATCACAGAACAAGTGATACTCTGTTTTAGACAAGTAACAAGAAAGGCTGGAGAGTGAGTGGGTATCAACCTTCAATAAACCAGCAAAGGTGTATGGGAAATGGAAAGCTTTTAAAGGAAAAGAGAGCCAGATAATTGATTCTTAAGGTGGTATGTGAGATGTAGTAACATAAGTTAAGGTGGAACTGAGGAGTTCATGACACATCCCCCCCTCAAAAGAACCTCAAGGAGGTGTCAAAGCGCTGGACGATCAGGATGCCTACGGTGGAACACAGACACCAGACGGGGAGCCGATAGATTGGATGCCGGCTCCCAGGAATCCTCAGATGAGTCATACCCCGACCAGCGGACAAGGTATTGGAGTTCACCGTGATACCTTCGGGAGTCGACTATAGAATGTACTTCGTATTCGGGGTCAGGTGTAGGAGATTCCGGAGGAGATGGAGAGACATGGGTAGAGGGATCACAGGGTTTGACAAGTGACACATGAAATGTGGGATGTATACGGTAAGTTGCTGGGAGTTGTAGGGTAACAGTGACAGGGTTGCTTATAGCCACTATCGGGAAGGGTCCCACAAACAGTTTATTGAATTTCCTACAGGGTGTAGGTAATTTAAGATTTTTGGTGGCGAGCCAAACTAAGTCACCCACTTTGTAGGCGGGTTGGGGACGATGGCGTAGGTCATAGTATCGTTTCTGGGTGGCTTGTGCTTGCTTGATGTTCTCTTGTATGACAGTATAGGTCTGTTTAATGGAGTTGACCAAGTCATTTACTTGTGGACAGGGACTGTTTGCAGGAGGTAGCGGGTGAAAACGAGGGTGCCTTCCTGAGTTGACATAAAAGGGTGAAAATCCTGTGGATGAATTAGTAGTGTTATTGAAAGAAAATTCAGCCTGGGGAAGGAGCGAAGCCCAAGAGTCGTGTTTATGGGAGCAAAAACATCTCAGGTATTGCTCCAACCATTGGTTGGTACGTTCACATAGCCCATTTGTTTGCGGGTGGTATGATGTAGTCAGGTGTTGCTGAATGCCAAGAGATTGACATAGGGATCTCCAAAACTTGGATGTAAATTGCGACCCTCTGTCACTGAGTACAGATACTGGAATGCCATGCAGTCGAACAATCTCTTTGATAAATAGATCTGCAGTCTGCTGTGCTGTAGGAAGTGAAGCTGTAGGAATGAAGTGGGCCATTCTAGAGAACAGGTCAACTACGACAAAGATGACAGTCATGCCACAGGAGCTTGGAAGATCAACAATAAAATCCATAGAGACGTATGCCCACGGATAGTCTGGTAAGGGTATGTTTTGCAATAGGCCCAGAGGGAGTTGATGGGATGGTTTACAGGTTTGACAGGTGGAACAGGAACTTATATATTGTTTTACTGAGTGTCTCATAGAAGGCCACCAGAAGTGCCTTTGTAGAAGGTCATAGGTCTTATGTATTCCCAAATGACCAGCTAAGGAGGAATCATGAGTTATAGATAACACTTTTGTCCGGAGAGATGGTGGTATGTAATATCTTGACTTATTACAGAGGATACCGTTTTGATCAGGGGTGAGAGGGTAAGTAGCCTTTGTTGTATCCAGTTGTTGTTGGTTCTTTAATTCAGTGCTATCAGGTGAGAGTACACCAATTATGGATGTAACGGGAACTATTGTTGAGTTGGGATGAGCAGTGGAAGGCTTAATATCTTTTCGAGACAGAGCGTCCGCCTTACCGTTTCTTGAACCAGGTCGATATGTGATGGTGAAATTGAATCGTGAAAAGTACAAGCTCCACCTGAGCTGACGAGCTGACAAAGTACGACTAGTTTGAAGATATTGTAGGTTTTTATGGTCCGTATAAATTACTATTGGATGTTCTGCGCCCTCCAGCAAATGTCTCCACTGGTCAAATGAAGTCTTAATTGCGAGAAGCTCCTTTTCCCCCACTGGATAGTTGAGTTCAGCAGGTGTAAGGAGTCTGGAGAAGTAACACACTGGGTGCAAAGGATCTTTTGGTAAGAGTCTCTGGGATAGAATAGAGCCGATGGCGTATTCGGACGCATCCACTTCCAATACGAATTGTGCTTTGCTGTTGGGAATGTGCAGTACTGGGGAAGTAACAAATAGAGATTTAAGGAGTTCAAATGCCTTTTGAGTTTCTGGAGTCCAGATGAATGGCTTAGAGGTCCTAGTCAGGGTAGTGAGTGGCCTAGCAATGGCTGCAAAATTGCAGATAAAGCGCCTGTAAAAATTGGCAAAGCCTAAGAACCGCTGGACTTCTTTTATGTTGGAAGGTATAGGCCAAGTGGTGATGGCAGAGATTTTACTATCCTCCATAGATATCCTGCTATTGCTAATGCGATAGGCAAGAAATGATACTTCATTTACATGGAAGAGACACTTCTCTAACTTGACATACAGCTTATGTGTCTGTAATCTGGATAACACTAACCTGACGTGTTTGACATGTTCAGAGAAAGAGGAAGAATAGATAAGAATATCATCTAGATAGACCACCAGGAAAGTGTCGAGGATGTCCCTAAAGATATCATTAATGAAATTCTGGAATGTTGCCGGAGCATTACACAACCCGAATGGCATAACTGTATATTCGAAAAGACCATACACTCTATCCTGTGTCGGTCCCACTGCAAAAGCAAGGGAATGGTAAGGTAAGCTGTAGCAGTGGTTTTTGTGTGGAAACAATGTTTTATGTTATGGATCTTACCTATCTTCTGCTTTAGTAATAGAGGGCACTCCTTAACTGCATGACCAGTACATGCGCAGTACATACATAAATTCGCAGTTCGCCGTCTAGCCTTTTCCTGCGGGGTAAGTGGACCTCTAATAAAACTGATGTCCATGGGTTGGTCGGACGGTGGACCAACGGTTGGAGGAGTTGGTAGTACCCTGCGAACAGGTGCTGTAGATGGGCTTCTTTCCTGCTTCCTCTCTCTAAGGCGTCTGTCAATTGTAATCGTGAGGGCATAAAGGTCATCAAGACGATCTGGTATACCAATCCTGGTGAGCTCATCCTTGATCTCCTCTGCAAGTCCAAGACGGTATTGGTTTTTTAGAGATACCTCATTCCAGAGGGAATCTCTAGCCCAGATTCTAAATCTGGTAATGTACTCTTCTACCGGTGCTTTAGACTGCTTTAAGTTCCTGAGTTTACTTTCTGCAGTTATTTGACGGTAGGGGTCATCGTAGAGGCCTGATAATGCCTTTAGGAAAGCATCCAGGGAATTTAGAATGGGGTCCTGGGTCTCATAAAAGGAGTCGGCCCAGGCCCTGGGTTCTCCCCTGAGATAGGAGAGTATGGTTAGAACCTTGGACCTATCAGTTGCATATGTCCTAGGACGAAGGTCAAAAAGCAAGAGGCATGTATTCCTAAACTGCCTAAATGTGGAACGATCTCCAGAAAATTTCTCCGGGTAGGAGACTTGGGGTTCTGCTTGATGATCAGTTCCAGAGTTCCTATTTGACAATGCTTCCCTTAAACAGGCTTTGAGACTCTGGTTTTCTACCTGCAGCTCTCTAAAAGCCTGTGTCAGACTATCCAAACGCTGATTTAGGGTATGGATTTGTGATGTCAGGTCACTGGGCTCCATTATCAAATATAGATTTTATGGCTGGTTTATTATGTAATGATCAGCAATTAGATTGCTGTTTCTTTAGTCTGATTATGAGTATTCTCTGGTAAATAGTTTGTATGTATCATGTGATTAAGTCTGTCTGCTAGTGAGGAGACAGAGTCTTAATCACCTGGATTAATATAGCCCGGAATATTCACCTCAAAATTATAAGTAGTAAGATCAGGTGAATTATATCTGGGTCCAGAGATAAGTTTGTACTATGTAAACTTTTAGATAATAAGTAGCAGTTTATATAGGTTTGTGAGAGATAAGTGAGGTCCCCTTTAAGGTAATACTGTGCCTTTAAATAATACACCTTGAGGTAAAGATAAGTTCACAGTGTGGAGTATAATGTTTCAGCTTGCTGGCCCTTTAAATAATACACCTTGTGGTAAAGATAAGTTCACAGTGTTAAGTTTACTGTTTCAGCTTGCTGGGCCTTTAAAAAATACACCTTACAGTAAAGATTTGTAAACAGTGTTAAGAATACTGTATCAGCTTGCTGCGCTGTTAAACATTACACCATACGGTAAAGATAAGTTCACAGTCTTAACGGCAATGCTAACACTTGTATACGGAACCTGGCTCTAGCAGCTGTGTGCGTGCAGCCTCTCTGATCCTCTCTGCAGATTGCGGCCTGTGTCCGTTAAGCTGGAAGTTGTTAGAGCGGCGTGCGTGCTGCAGTTGCAACAGGTGACTTCTGCTTTAGATGAGGGAGTTGAAGGAGACAGAGCTAATCACAGAACAAGTGATACTCTGTTTTAGACAAGTAACAAGAAAGGCTGGAGAGTGAGTGGGTATCAACCTTCAATAAACCAGCAAAGGTGTATGGGAAATGGAAAGCTTTTAAAGGAAAAGAGAGCCAGATAATTGATTCTTAAGGTGGTATGTGAGATGTAGTAACATAAGTTAAGGTGGAACTGAGGAGTTCATGACACATCCTCACACAAATTTATCATGGCTGTGAAAAAATCTTGCAGTGAATCTAATATGGGGTTGTTAATTTCAAAAAATCGGTTTGCCCAAGACCGGGGCTCACCTTGTAAATACGATATTACAGTATACACCTTAATCCTGTCCGAATTATATGTTCGTGGTTTTAAGGAAAATAATAAATTGCATGCATTTTTAAAGTCGCTATGTTTACCTGAGAAAGGTAATGGATGTTGGATATGTGGTTTAGGTATTTCAACTTCTTTGGGAGTCATGCAATCTTTAATAATGCTTTTTAGAGCAATGTTTTCTGCCTGAACCTCAGTGAGGCCATGGGCTAAATAATCAAGTTTCTGATGTATATTGGTGAACTCGTTTTTAATCTCTTCAGGATTCATGGTGATTGGTGTGTATAAAGTATCAGGAAACCAATCCTTATTGGCCTGAAAATTATGTGATAACCTTTCCTGGTTATACTATATAAACTGAGTGTACTATTTAAAGTGTTGTTGCTCTTAATTAGTACCCACCAGGTGACAATGGCTGTGTTACTTGGGAGGTATACAGGGAGACAAATAATGAATACGATATAAAGACTTGCAGAATTAATAACAAATGAAAGATTTTAGTTCATAACAGGTATTGACTGATTCTGGATTAGACAATAATATTTTCAGTAGCAGCCCCTGGAGTATTTAGCCAGTTTAAGTCTTTAGCAAATATACTGCAAAAGGAAGCTCCAGATTTCAGAAGTGAAAGAGCTAATCCGATTCACTAAAATATATACAATGTCCAGACACTCCGTTTTATAACATTTAGGCATAAGTGAAAATAACTCTTAGGTAATGCCTATGTTGTGTGAGGCAAAACACATATAATATCAGCAGGTTTTGTAAATGCAGAAGTGCAATCAAGCAGATGAGATGATTAGCAGAAACAGATTAACAGCGTTAAAGCAGCACCTTCGTTATAACTTAGCCCCAGAGAGACTGACGAAAGAATAGCAAGCAAAGTCCAGCAATCTGTTATACAGAAAACAAAACCTTATGTTAGGAGACCCTCTAAGTACTGAACGATGCGTTCAGACGGCAGTCCGGTGTGAGTGTGTCTGACTTCTGGGACGCCGGAGAAAGTAGATCCGTGAGAGCTGAAAGCCAGAGGAGTGATCTGAATAGGAGCCAGTCAGAACTTACGATAGCACAAAGTAAATAAGTAAAAAGTTAGTCAATACGTAGGAGAAAAGGCATAAAGTTAATGAGACTTAAAGTGAGACTAAATTTCCCTTGTTTTTCAGGGTATGACCTGACGAAAAGCTGCATAGACTGCTTTGATAGCAGGACACGAAGTATGCTTCAATTTTCAGGCAGGGCTTAGAGGTGTATGACTCTCTTAAATAGGATGGGAGCTATGAATGGGAGGGGATATACCTTAAAGGTATATCACATTAAGCTTCCCAAAAAACAAGCTTAATGTCACTCATTTGCCTTGTGGAAAACCAAAATCCATGAAACTTCTAGGATAGGCTTGGATAGTGGAAATCTTGGGTTGTGCAAAATTATGCAGCAATTGATTAACATTTGGCCACTTTTTTACTCATTAAGCCACATTAAGCTCCCCAAAAAACAAGCTTAATGTCACTCTTTTGCCTTGTGGGACACCAAAATCCATGAAACTTCTAGGATAGGTTTGGAAAATGAAAAACTGAGTTTGTGCCAAGTTTCAAGGCAATTGATTGAAGTTTTGGTAATTTTTGGTACATTATGCTCTTTTTACATTAAGCTGATTACATTAAATGTTTTAGGATTGTAAAAAAATTGTTAAATACGAATAACTTTTGGTATGTTTTATCAAATTTCCTGAATTTTCAGAATATGTTTGAATAGATAGATTAATATAATGTGAGAAGTTTGGGGGAAATTGGTTAAGATCTACGTTAAATTTTGTACTATAAGCCACATTAAGTTCCCCAAAAAACAAGCTTAATGTCACTCATTTGTCCTGTGGGAAACCAAATACCATGAAACCTCTAGGATAGGCTTGGATAGTGGAAATCTTGGGTTGTGGAAAATTATGCAGCAATTGATTAACATTTGGCCACTTTTTTACTCATTAAGCCACATTAAGCTCCCCAAAAAACAAGTTCAATGTCACTCTTTTGCCTTGTGGGACACCAAAATCCATGAAACTTCTAGGATAGGTTTGGAAAGTGAAAAACCGAGTTTGTGCCAAGTTTCAAGGCAATTCATTGGTGATTTTTGGTACATTAAGCTCTTTTTACATTAAGCTGATCACTTTAAATGTTTTAGGATTGTAAAAAAATAGTTAAATGTGAATAACTTTTGGTATGTTTTATCAAATGTCCTGAAATTTTCAGAATATTTGTTTGAATCGATAAATTAATGTATTGTGGTAAGTTTGAGGGAAATTGGTTAACATCTAAGTTCAATTTTGTACATTAAGCCACATTAAGCTCCCCAAAAAACAAGCTTAATGTCACTCATTTGCCTTGTGGAATTCCAAAATCCATGAAACTTCTAGGATATGCTTGGATAGTGGAAATCTTGGGTTGTGCAAAATTATGCAGCAATTGATTAACATTTGGACACTTTTTTTACTCATTAAGCTACATTAAGCCATTTTCACATTAAATGTTTTAGGATGTCCCCTGATGGAGAAGGAATAGGTACTAGAACAATGACTAATTTTCAGAGGGACACTATAGGGGCGAGGGAGGACGAGGAGAGGAGGCAGAAAGAGAAGGAGGAACAATAACAAGTTCATCTATAGACGAAAGGAGATACCAAACAAGACAGCAGAGGGGGGGGGGGAGAGAGTATTATTCAGAGCAAAGATTTGTGAAGAGAGGGAGACCTCGGAGGAGGTATTGAAGGGGTAACTAGGGGACATTAAGAAGGATGATGAGCTTCAGATTATAAACCTCTCGTCTTTTACAGGTTAGTTAAATTTTAGTTCAATAGTTATATTAGTTTAATTGTTAGTTTAAGCTTAGTTTTTTTAATTTGACAGGTACGTTTTATTTTAATTTAAGATAGGGAAATTGTAATTTTAATATAAAGTTAGGGGGGCGTTAGGTTTAGGGGTTACTAGTTTAAATTAGTTTATTGCGATGTGGGGGGCTTTCGGTTTAGGGGTTAATAGTTTAGTTTAGTATATTTCGTTGTGGGGGGCTTGCGGTTTAAGGGTTAATAGGTTTATTATAGTGGCGGCGGTGTTGGGGAGCAGCGGAATAGGGGTTAATAACTTTAGTATAGTGGGGACGATGTGGGCGGATGGCAGATTAGGCGTTAATAATATTTAAATAGTGATTGCGATTCGGGAGGACTGCAGTTTAGGGGTTAATAACTTTATTATAGTAGTGACGATGTCGGGGAGCAGCGGAATAGGGGTTAATAAATGTTATTAGTGGCGGCGATGTAGGGAGCAGCATATTAGGGGTTAATAACTTTAATATAGTGTTTGTGATGCGGGAGGGCCTCGGTTTAACTCAGAACTACTGCTCTCAGATGGTGGTATGGATCTTGTCGTTATAGGGTGTAACAAAAGCTTTTTAGCCTCACCGCAAAAAACTCGTAATGGCTGCACTATGGAAGTCCCATGAAGAAACTTAATTTTTACAAATGCGGGGCTTACGTTGCGTTACAGGTTAAAAGGTTTGCGGTACAGCTATACCGACAAGACTTGTAATGGCTGCATTGCTGTTTTAACGCTGAGATGACAATTTTTTCAGCGTTAAAACACGAATGGGCAACTCGTAATCTACCTGTTAGACTGAATCTGGCACACATTAGTCTACTCAAGAAAGGTTTATCATTTAGCCCCACTCACCATTTGGATAAATTTGAGGCCATCGAAGATCTACTGTACATCACTATGCCAGGAAGCTGGTATTAGCACAGATAATGAAAAAATCAGAAACAGATAAGGATACTTTAACTAAAGAAGACAAAGAAACCCTAGAGATCCTAAAAGCCATAGCGGGTGATGAGTTTAATCTGGATGACCCCCCCGATCTATCCACCCCTCTAAAAGTGAAATCCACATATATGCCCGTTTTATCCCAAGTACCAGCAATCTTTTTGTAAAAGCGGTAAAGAAAGATATTGAACAACTACCAATTAATTGTGGTACTGTGGACAAGAAAGAGGAAAGAAAGACAGGCCCTTAAAGAATTAACACAAGCCACCAATGTCATAATTAAGACAGCAGACAAGGGTAGTAATCTGGTACTCATGGATGAGGCAAATTATGTGATTGAAGTAAAGAGACAACTAGGGAAACAGGAACAGTATATAAAACTAAGTAATAATCCAACCAAAAAGATTCAGTCAGATCTCTTTTAATTACTTAATGGGGCTAGGAGAGATGGACATATATACCAGCAAGAATTCAAATGTATGTACTCTGAATTCACAAAAATGTCAGTATTTTACATCATCCCATATGTCCACAAGAGTATGACAAAACCCCCAGGTAGACCAATTGTCTCTGGAATAGGTAGCTGTACGGAAAACCTAGAGCAATATGTTGATTTCTTTTTGTGTCCTTTCCTGGCCAATCTCCCCTCTTATGTGAAAGATACAGGTGATCTGATAAAGAAACTAGATGGAATAACTGTTTGTAAAGACACTCTGTTAGTGTCTCTGGAAGTCGAAAGCCTATACTCCTCCATACCGCATAATGTTGGTATAGAAGCAATAAGATCCTTTTTGGAAACAAGAGGCTCCAACTTTGACAAACACACCAAATTTGTCTGTGAATTGCTTGAATTTATATTGGAAAATAATTTTTTCTATTTTGATGATAGAAATTACAGGCAGGTACGAGGTGCAGCAATGGGGGCAATATGTGCCCCCACATTTGCATGTCTTCACTTGGCTGCATGGGAAAATTACATTTTTTATCAATTCAGTAATGTTTTTGAAGAATCAGTCCTATTATGGATAAGATATGTGGACGACATCCTACTATTGTGGGATGGTCCTATGGATAGCTTAAAAAGCTTCATTACTGACTTGAATGTTAATAATAAAAGTATCTTCTTAACTTGTGAAATTGATATAAAAAAATGGCATTCCTGGATATAAAAATAAAGAAGGAAGGGGTATCTATAGTTACAGAGAATTATAGAAAACTGAATGCCACCAACAGCATATTGGAAGCTAGCAGTGCCCATCTGTATTCTTTGATTAGAGGCATCCCAGTTGGCCAGTTCTTAAAAATAAGGCGTAACTGTTCATCCCTAACAAAATTTGATGAACACACAATACCTATGATGGATAGGTTTAGAAATAGAGGTTACTCCAACAACTGCATTAAAAAGCCTGTACCAGGGCTAGAAATACTTATAGGGATAATCCTCTTTACCACAATAAACTAAGGGATAATAACAGACAAATAAGGTTTATCACAACATATAATAACCAATGGAAAAATTTAAGAGAAACACTAGAGAAAAATTGGTATATTTTGCACCTGGATGAGAAGGTAAAAGAGGTTGTGGGAGATTAAAAAAAGCCCCTCTACAGCTGATTGGCTTAGAAAGTATAGGAAATAAAAGGGAGCTTTCCATGTGTGAAGTGTGTTTATTGTCCTTACATGGAAAGGTGCCACAGGTTCTCAGGAAACTTTACGAAAGAGTTTGATATAAAATATTTTTTTTTAATTGTGACTCAGTAGGAGTAATATAAATTTTACACTGCAGATGCCCCCACTTCTATGTAGGAAAAACAAAGCGTGTTCTTAAGAACAGGATCCAAGAACATAGAGATGATATTTACTACAAGAGAGATACTAATGTAGCAAGACACTTTTTAAAGTGCCATGCTGGTGATCCAGGTTCTATAAAGTTTGTAGCCATAGACAAGGGGGATCCTAATAATAGAGGTGGTGACATAGATAAATATCTCCTGCAAAAAGAAGCAAAGTGGATTTTTGTGTTGAAAACTAAGTTTCTGCTAGGCTTAAATAAAAAGTCTGATTATGTGTGTTTTCTCTAATTGGTTAAGGTATATGGATAAACCTTTTGCTGTATTTCTTTGAATAAATGGGATCAACAGCTAAAAAGCCAGTGAATATGAACTTAAGTGTTTCTAAATAAATGCATGCCGTCCAATAAAGGATACTTATGTAAATAGATGTATATAATTTATGCTTCATTAAAAAAAAGTGTATATAAAATAAGTAAGGGTAATGTCCCTTTAAGAGCCACAGTTTTTTAAAAAAAAGTAGATTGGGCTACATGAGGTTAAAAAGGCTGTTTGTAGATTTAAGGTAATCATAGCCCTGACAAAGCCCCAGCATGAGGTTGCCTGAAGGGTTAAACACATATGTTGTTGGCTAATGCTCTCTCTTGTTGCTTTTAAAGTGGACAGCAATTTAAGAAAATGTATCCATGTTCAAATTTGGTCATTCATATGGAACAGGTGCTAAGCGAAGTTAAACTATCTGCTGCCTATGGTAACTTTTGTGAAGGCTGTGGAAGCTGGTATATAGCCGGTAACGGCTTAAAAGGTGGAAACCATGGAATCCTGAGAGGTGAATACTTTGCAAAAAGTGCTTGATTATTTCTACAATTGAATGCAGTAACCGGAATGGGCTATGAGAAAAGCTGCCTATGATTGCTGAAATCTCTCGCTGGAGAGGGAAGTGCTGTGACGTAGAAGGAGGTTAGTTAGTATATGAGCACTCGATAAAGGGAGTCCCAGGAGGGGATTGTAAGCTGCTCCATTGTTAAGGTCACGTCAGTATTCCACATACTTGCATTTCATCAAGGACTAATCTCCGGCCCTTGTGTTACTGTGAAAGCCGCGGTCATTTACCAGAACGGTCACTCTGGACATTAGTCTCACAGACTTTACATTTGTGATAACACAGCCAAATTTCATGTTATCACCTGTATTTAAGAGGATGATTAGCTTCTGATGTCTATGAAGCAGGTCATATGCAGACTCACCTATGAATGTTATGTTCCTTTATCATTGTTGCTCAGATTTCAGATAGTTTAGACTGTTTAGGTTACAATCACCTAGATTACGAGTCTTGCGTTAGCCTTAAAAAGCAGCGTTGAGAGGTTCCAACACTGCTTTTTAATGCCCGCTGGTATTACGAGTCTTGTACAGGTGTTCCGAGTCACTTTTTTGGCACGACTCGAAAATACTGCAAATCCACTTACGTCAATTGCGTATCCTATTTTTTCAATGGGATTTTCCTAACGCTGGTATTGCGAGTCACCCTAAAAGTGAGCGGTACACCCTCTCCTGTCAAGCCTGGTACCGCATTTGAAAGCCAGTAGTTAAGAGTTTTATGGGCTAACACCTTAGCATAAAACTCTTAACTAAAGTGCTAAAAAGTACACTAACACCCATAAACTACCAATTAACCCCTAAACCGAGGCCCCCCATCCAAGATGGCGTCCCTTCAATTCCGATTGGCTGATAGAATTCTATCAGCCAATCGGAATTAAGGTAGAAAAAATCCCATTGGCTGATGCAATCAGCCAATAGGATTTAGCTTGCATTCTATTGGCTGATTGGAACAGCCAATAGAATGCAAGCTCAATCCTATTGGCTGATTGCATCAGCCAATAGGATTTTTTCTACCTTAATTCCGATTGGCTGATAGAATTCTATCAGCCAATCGGAATTGGAGGGACGCCATCTTGGATGACGTCACTTAAAGGTACCGTCATTTAGTTGTCGGATGAAGACAGAAGAGGATGTTCCGCATCGGATGTCTTGAAGATGGACCCGCTGGATGAAGATAGAAGATGCCGTCTGGATGAAGACTTCTGCCCGTCTGGAGGACCTCTTCTTCCCGGCTTGGATGAAGACTTCTGCCTGTCTGGAGGACCACTTCTGCCCGGTTGGGTGAAAATGTCTCACAGTAGGGTGATCTAGGGGTTAGTGTTAGGTTTTATTAAAGGGGGATTGGGTGGGTTTTAGAGTTGGGTTGGGTGTGTGGGTGGTGGGTTTTAATGTTGGGGGGGGGGTATTGTATTTTTTTTTACAGGTAAAAGAGCTGATTACTTTGGGGCAATGCCCCACAAAAAGCCCTTTTAAGGGCTATTTGTAATTTAGTATAGGGTAGGGCTTTTTATTATTTTGGGGGGCTTTTTTATTTTATTAGGGGGATTAGATTAGGTGTAATTAGTTTAAAAAAACATGTAATTATTTTATTATTTTCTGTAATTTAGTGTTTTTTTTGTAATTTAGATAATTGTATTTAATTGTAGTTAGTTTATGGAATTAATTTAATTATAGTGTAGTGTTAGGTTTAATTGTAACTTATGTTAGGTTTTATTTTAAAGGTAAATTTGTATTTATTTTAACTAGGTAGCTATTAAATAGTTAATAACTATTTAATAAATATTCTACCTAGTTACAATAAATACAAAGTTGCCTGTAAAATAAAAATAAACCCTAAGCTAGCTACAATGTAACTATTAGTTATATTGTAGCTATCTTAGGGTTTATTTTATAGGTAAGTACTTAGTTTTAAATAGGAATTATTTAGTTAATTGTAGTTATTTTATTTAGATCTATTTAGATTTATTTAAATTATATTGAAGTTAGGGGGGTTAGGGTTAGGGTAAGACTTAGGTTTAGGGGTTAACAACTTAATAACTTTATTATAGTGGCAGCGACGTTGTGGGCGGCAGATTAGGGGTTAATAAATGTAGTTAGGTTGCGGCGACATTGGGGGCGGCAGATTAGGGGTTAATAAATATAATGTAGGGTTCGACGATGTTGGGGGCAGCAGATTAGGGGTTCATAAGAATAATGTAGGTGGCGGCCGTGTCCGGAGTGGCAGATTAGGGGTTAATAATATAATGCAGGTGTCGGCGATGTCGGGGGCGGCAGATTAGGGGTTAATAAGTGTAAGATTAGGGGTGTTTAGACTCGGGGTTCATGTTAGGGTGTTAAGTGTAGACATAAAAAGTATTGTCCCATAGGAATCAATGGGGCTGCGTTAGGAGCTGAACGCTGCTTTTTTGCAGGTGTTAGGTTTTTTTCAAATAAATTTTTAAATACTTTTTTATTAGATGGTGTTATTATGAGTGTAACCGTACTTTGTTTCACAAAACAGTTAACCAGAGCTCTGAGGTCACGATAACCCGACACGCGTTAATTTCATTTGCGCTTAAGCAATCTCGTTTACTTTCAACTTTCTAAAACGGGCAAATAAAACTGACACACAAATACCTGCACTAAACCCCTTTTCACTCAAGTGTAACTGTTAGCACTCCACTTGTAATCTAGACCTATGTGTCCTTATTTAAACAATTTTATCCCATATAAGAATACTTGAGCATATACTCAATACTGGAGCATATGTTATAGCAATTTGAGCTACATTTGACAATGTTGACACTGATAACTTAGGGCTGACAATTTTGTGTGTAATTTGACACATATTTTCAGCAATTTAACAGTTGCATCTTTTATAAATGGAGCCCAATGGGCTAATTGAATATATATGTTTGACCCTTTATATGCAGTTTTGTCATAATATGCTTGCTATTGCACTTTTAATATCATACTTCTCTCTGTACAGTGACAAGGGGTAAAGATGGTTACTCAAGCACATTACACAGTCTGTGTCAAGTGTAAAGAACATATACTCCATAAGTAGACCAGGTATATGACCTTTGGTTTACTGAAATGTAGGTTACCGGGTTCTTACCATTATAGGCTTTATAGCATCACACAGTGCAATGGCTTCCTGATTAAATCTTTACTTGACAATGGATTTGGATACTCTAGGAAATTAAAAAGGTCATGCATAACTACTTCCAAAAATAATGTCAAAAATAACAGATAAACAGAGATTTTATTTTAGAAAAATACTCATTCCTTTATAATTAACATAAACATTTAAATTTTTCACTTTTTCCTATGATTCTCTAGCACTGTTTGATGCTATCTTTATAGTTCTTACCCAATATATTTCCATCTCAGTAGAACAATGAATTGCACAAGAATTTGCTTGGGTAATGATAACAGGGAGCAATAGACGAACAGCGTCTACTGTCATACACCAAGAAGATGGGTGGATAAGAAGATGTTAAATAGGCCCTTCATACTAATGTAATATAAATCTGTTTATTTTCATTGTGAAACTAACAGGATATGCATGTACTGTATATGCACAGCTTCCTTATGGGATAGAACAGCACTATCTGATAAGGCACATTCCTACAGCTATATTGCTTCATATAAACAACCAACAGGCATAAGAACAATAACAACAACAACAACAACAAAAATTTCAGCACAAGCACATTTATTTTTGAATTTAATATATTTTAAAATGCCTCTCTTTAGATGAAACTAAGAAGAAAAAAAAAGACTGTAAATAAAGGAGTAACTGAAAATAGAGGAAAGGTTAAATAACCTCCCATGATAATCATCTGTCCATATCTAAAAAAAATCAACCATGATACAGAACACTGGATCATGGACTGAGACATGTAAATTATTTGGTGGAATGCATTGTGGTAGACTGATGTAGTCAAACATATAGATCTATTTTATTTTATTTATTTTGATGTTGGAATATCAAATAAATTATTTATAGCTTAAAAAAGATTTATTGGCAACAACATTGAAGAATCTCAGCATAAAAGTACTAAAACCTTGCTAAATGAAAATATGGATTAAAACATATGAGGTATATAAATATTAATGTAAGTATAGCAGTCCATAGGGCAAACACATTACCCACCTTGCACATTTTTTAGAAAAAAAATATTTTAATAAATATTTAAAGCCAGCTGCTAAAAAGTATTTAAAGCTGATATATGCACATTACTTTGTCTTCTCTGCAAATCCCCAACAGTGTTCAATGGTTTTGAACTCTCAGTAAGACATTGCAACTGCAAACTTCCAAGGAAAAATGAGTTCTAACTTACCAAAATTATGTAATCAATGTTTTATTTTAAATTAATACCATGCACTGACATGATATATATACTGTATATATATATATATATATATATATATATATATATATATATATATATATATATATATATATATATATATATATATATATATATTGTTAAGAAGGAAATTTTATATATATATATATATACATATATATATTGTTAAGAAGGAAATATGTTGTAAAACTAATGGATGTATCCCAGCAGTGTAAAAGTCATTACTGATAATTTGGTTGGTAAAGTTAAACACAAATGAGCCAGCAACAGGAAATAGCAGGGGGTAAGTTATTCAACTGAAAAAAAAAGTGTAAAATAATACTGCTATGAAGCTAAAAATAAACCAGAGTATCAGATCTTAGAAAACATAACATATTTTCTTGAAGAACAGAAATATAAGACAGCAAAGGGAATTATTTTCCACACTGTCCTACTTTTATCCAGAAGATCAGAAGAAGTAAAATGAAAATTTCCTGGCTTCCTGGGGTAATAAAATAATCTCTGTCTTCTTGTGAAACCGCATTGCTAAGAGGATGAAACAGAGGGCTTTTGAGATCTATAGTGTTATAACAAGAAGCATTTTCCCCAGGAATTTAGCTTTTGTTTATTTGTTGAAATCTTTACCACTAATATCTGAGGGATAGAACTTCCTTGGTGAAGACAGAAGCCAAAACACTGACAACTGGAAAATATGTTATATTTGTGCTACTAATACTTCATCTGGCTTTTTTATTTTATTTCTAAGTTCTTAGAGGATGAAAGAAATATTATTTTACAGCTAATTTTATTTTACTACAGATATAATTGTTCCCATACAAACTAAAATGTGCAAAACAATGCAAACTGCTTACACGGAATAAAATATATAAACTTAATAATAAGAAAAATTATGAAATTATAACTTAATCTTAATATAGGTTAAACAAAAATGCTCCCATCTTGAAAGAAACACATTATGCACTTCAGTCAATATGGGCTTCATTTACCAATGTGCGGGTAAACAGGTTGCCAATTAGGGAATTTATCCCCTTGTGTTTTCCGTTAGAGTGCAGCATTGCATTGCCTGCATTAATCATTGCACAAGCAGCTGCTTGGGCAATGCCTCGCCCTCACCCTGCTATTGCGCAGCCAATCACATGAGGGTATGGGATGTCAGTCACCCCAGTCAGAATAGTCCAGGGTGATTTTAAACCTCCAGCACCAAAGCTGCATCTGCAGCTTGATAATAATAATTTAAAGGTTACAAAAATACTGAATACAGTTTTTATTATTATCATGCTGCTCTATATTTGTGTGTGTATGTGTCTGTCTCCTCTCTTGACATTTCTTCTAAGCTACTTTCTCACACAATTGCCATCTCTTCATTGCCCTATTGGCATGTTTGGGTTTTATCTCATGTTAAAAGCATGAATAATAATTCATAATCAGAATCAAAATTCAAAATTATTCCTATTCTGTCATCTCTTTAATAATTAACATATGGTTTGTGAGTGGCTAATTCAAGCTATTTTTCCTGTAAATCTGGCCATGTGCTCTTTACAGTGTGACTATTTTTTAAATTATCATGTTTACTTATGTAATCAAGAATCAACTCTGCCCCAAATAGCTTTTTGTATATGGCATCCCTGGAGTCCCAAGCAACATACAGTGGGGCAAAAAAGTATTTAGTCAGCCACCAATTGTGCAAGTTCTCCCACTTAAGAAGATGAGAGAGGCCTGTAATTTTCATCATAGGTATACCTCAACCATGAGAGACAAAATGTGGAAACAAATCCAGACAGAGCTGATGAAGGGGTTGTGAACCCCGAAAACGTTCCAACATTAAATTGTTTTTTTGAGAAAGTCCTGTGAGTGCACCTTTTGTCTACATATGCACTTTTATCCTTGCACCCAGGCTGTTAATGACTTGGAGGGTTGAGCTGGAAATTGTTCTCTCTCTCTCTCTCTCTATATATATATATATATATATATATATATATATATATATATATATATATATATATATATATATATATAGTAGCAAACAAGAACTGGAGCACTCACCAGACTTCATGAATAAAACATGAATAAAGCATAGCTTTTATTTCATCAATCGTATATTGACATGGGCAGCAGACTGTGTATATATAAACAAAACATGGAAATTAACTGCACTCTCTGGGCACACATCTTATGACCCTGCAAAACACACAGCCCTGGGTGCTCACCAGCACTCGCAGACAGCTGCACAGCTTTCAGCGACTCGGGCAGTTAACCCCAGACAAGTTTGGGTGCAAAGCCCCTAGGGAAAATTACAAAACAAAATTAGCAACACAACACATAGAAAATCTGGCTCTCTTTTGCAAGTTACTCTCAGGGGATGCCAGCACCTCTCACTAGACTTTGGGGCATGGAAAAGAGGGGATTAGCCAGATCCTAACATCATGATTTAATTTCAAATGCATGACTAAGAACCAATTGCTGGATTGAAACGTTGTTGCTGTTGCTGAACTATGGACCCTGTATAAGTGAATAAAGGTTTTTTACTTACTACTTGGAGGCTGGAAATCCTTTTGAAATGTACAAATTTTGCAAGCACTAAATTAAAAGCAAACTGGAAGACCTAGTTAAAGCATTTGGCCAAATGGTGATAGGCCCAGGACCATGTCAATGTCTCTTCCTCCCTGGGTCCCTAACCTACAGCCACACAAGCATGCCTTCAGCTAAATACACTGAGATAGAATCCAGGGTAAGTTAGGGACCCAGGGAGAAAGAGACCTTGACGTGGATGTGTTGTGTTGATAATTTTGTTTTGTAATTTTCCCTTAATATGGCCTATAACCATTTGGCCAAATGCTGTACCTATCTCTTCCGTTTTACTTTTAATCTAGGTGTGTGCTTGCAAGAAAATGAGAGACTTTCTATGTGACATATATATATATATATTCTTTTTCGTTTCATATATATATATATATACATTTTATTTTTATATGGACTTGATTAGAGTCATGGTATGATTGTTCATATCTTGGGAATTCTTCTTAATGACATTATCATAAATGGGGGCCATAGAAAATCATAGGAGTAAACTGATTTTGCCAAGCAATAACCATATGAGTCATCTATCTAACTCTCAGACATAGTGCAATTACATCCATTACCAGACTCATTGTCATATTCTACCAACAACAATTAAAGGGATAGTAAACACCAAAAATGTTATTGTTTAAAAAGATCGATTATCCCTTTATTTACCATTCCCCAGTTTTGCATAACCAGCACTGTTATAGAAATATACTTTTTACCTCTGTAATTACCTTGTATCTAAGCTTCTGCATATTGCCTCCTTATCTAAGCTCTTTTGATAGACTTGCATTTCAGGCAATTAGTGCTGACTCTTAAATAACTCCACGTGCATAAACACAATGTTATTTATATGAAACACATGAACTTACGCCCTCTAGTTGTGCAAAACTTTCAAGTACATTCAGATAAGAGGCGGCCTTCAAGGGCTTAGAAATTAGTATATGAGCCTACCTAGGTTAAGCTTTCAATTAAGAATACCAAGAGAACAAAGCAAATGTTATGATTAAAGTAAATTAGAAAGTTGTTTAAAATTACATGCCCTATCTGAATCATAAAAGTTTAATTCGAACTTTACTATCCCTTTAAAGGTCATCATCAGAACATAAAAAAATGCATAAAAAACCCTTGCTTACTTTCAAACTATTTTTGTATTTGACTATTGTAACATTTCTTTAAGCAACCGCTTCCTTATAAACTCATCATGCACTCTCATGCCCATTTAGGCCCAGATTACTAGTGGCTCACTAACAGTTACGTGCAAGCGATATCATGTTTATATCAGCTGTCTGCGCACGTTGGATGTAGCGTTCGGATTACAAGTTGAAAATAAACACAATCACTTGAGCGCAATTAAATTTAATGTGCATCAGGATAGTGCGACCTCAGAGCTCTGGTTAACTGTTTCGTGAAACAAAAATGTGTCCTAAAACACATCAAAAATACATTGAAAAGTACAGTTACACTCATAATAACGCTATCTAATAAAATCTTAAAATGTTAGTCAAAAACAACAGTGGGTGTCTCAGTGTGTATATGTATGTATCTCTATGCTAAAGCCCTTTGCAGCCAAGTAGCTGAAAACATGAAAAGCATATTTATGCAATATTCATATTTAATAAAGTGTTATACTGTGTATTTACTGTAATTAATTCACATTCTAATTTTCTGCACATCAGGGAGTATGTTCTAAGTATTTTTAAAGAGATATTCCTATATATATATATATATATATATATATATACATATATATATATATATATATATATATATCTATATATGTGTATGCAATACTATATATATAGAAATATGTATTAACGAATAAATAGAACATATTCTACCATGTGAAGAACATTGGAATGTGAAATATTAATATTTTCTTGAAGGGTTAGCACACCTGAGAAGAAGCAATTGGGTTTGCGAGCAAGTAGGGTGTTAGGTTTTTTCCACTTTTTTGATATTCTAACTTCGGCTTTTTGCACACATCGTGTTAGTGAGTGAGTGAACACTTTTTACTTTTAACTTGTAATACGAGCGCTACCAAACTTGTTAAAGTTAGCGCGGGAGCGTTAAATACTGCTCCACTCACAATCTGGCCCTTGATCTTTCTTAGTTTTAATCATGCTGGCCCCTTTGCGAATTTATACATTGCCTCCCAATTTTCTCTAATGTTGCATTTATGCTTCTTGATTTCACATGTATGAGCTTTTTCAACAATGCTACCTCTCCTTCATTTGTTTGGACCCATTGCAAATAATTTTCCATTTCTGACTCCTTTCTAAGGAGTTTATTCCACTTTATAATAGAGATGTTTATGCAGTTTTCAAATCTGAAGACATTTCAGTCTATCAGAAGACACCTTTTTAATGGCTTTTAAATGATAATTTATTGCCCGCTTGGTAGAAATTAGCGCATATAATATAAACCAGAGATCAGATGTAATACAGTGAAAGAGATAGTAGCATCTTTATTTTTAAATAAAGTAACTGCACTTAGTAGTTTTTTGGGGGAAATGTTGACGGCTGTAGGGTGTTAGAAAAGTGCCTTAACATTGCAGTCTATGGGAACTATGTGTTCCCTGTAAATATATGTATATGCTTAAATACATATATATTTATGTGTTAACATGTGTATATACATATATATTTATGTGTTAATATGTGTATATACATATATATTTATGTGTTAATA